>NC_059437.1:2741448-2793948 GCF_021028975.2 Sphaerodactylus townsendi | reverse complement strand
CTGTTCTCTTTTCCTGAACAGAAACAAACGAAAATATCTCCTGTGCGAGAACTTGGGTTTTCTATCCCAAAAAAATGACTCACCATTTAAGTAATAGCTTGTTTTGCTTGGTCAAGGTAACTCCCAGAGTATTCGATCAGAGGTACAGTCAACTTGCTCAAAAGACACAGAACATTAGAGGGTTGCTGTGGGGTAGTGGTTAGAAGGTTAGCATGCTCCCAGGACCCTTTCCAGGAATTACTACGCAAAGATCCATCCATGTCTACTTCACAAACATGATACAAAGAGAAGTTACCAACTAGCGTATCAGTACTAGCTAGGTTGAGTCTGCAACATACATTCCTTGCCCAGAGACACACGTGGAGAGAAACCTGCAAGGTGGCTGGCTAAAGTGTGGCAGAGTTTGTTTCTCCTTTGTCCCCAGATACTTAAGATGTACCCCTTGGGTGCAAGGTGAGTGGCAGGAGTCAGCCCTGAGATGACAGAAAGATTGGTAGCAGGGCGAGAGGGAGAGACACAGGCCAACCTACCGGCTCTGCATTCAGAAGCTGTTTCCCTGTTCCTGTTTTTTTGTCTAGTGTGTGTGTGTGTGTTTGTTTTATTGTCTGCTTCTTTGGGTCCCCATTGGGAAGAGAAGCAGGACAACTATAAATACAGACAGACATAAATAAAATATGAGTCTCTGATACAAAACCTCTTTCCTTTGGACTGTTGGTGGGCTACAAACCACAAAACTGGATATCAGCACTCAATGAACATCCGTAAAGCCGATGCCAGAACAATATTTGGATATCACCTTCAAACTTTATCAATTACTTAGTCTATCTTTATGCATCTGTACACACAATTTGACATTCCTAATTGAATATCACCGCTTGTAGCCTTGGAATCCTCAGCTCTGTGGCTCGGTTCCAGGTTGTATCCTTACTGCCATCAGAGCGGCAACCTTTCTCCGTTTTGCCTCCTCTGCTGCTCCTTTGCCGCCTGCTTTCTTGTCCCTCTACCCAGGAATCCGGCTTTCAATTTAAGAAGCAGCGGCAGGCACAGATTGAGCTGACACCCAGCCGTTACGCCTCCCCGTCTGGAAAAACGGAGCCATTAGTTTTCTTTGCAGGTAGGAGCAGCTGTGATCTGCTTTCAATCCCCAAAGAAAATGTGCAAAAGCAATACTTATGGCTTGTCAGAGTAATAACAAAAAAGTCAGCTTCCGTAATTTTAAAAATGGGTTTAGTTAAGGTGGTGGCGCTTTGCTCTGCACGCGCTGGGAAGGGAGCCAGAGCCGGACCCCAGACCTGGACCCAATCCAAAGGGGCATTTGATCACAGGCTAGTTTGTCAGTATCGAACGGGTGTTATTCTCCATGGCTCAGCGCAGGTGCCCTGGATGATATGTGTTTCTTCTGCTTTGGGGACGGTTCTGGCAGGGCCATGCCCTCTGCTTGCAGAGCTCTCTCCTTCAATTTCCGCCAAATGTCCCTGGGATCGTCAGAAAGCTTTGGAAGCCTTTGGTGCATTTTGCCAATGATGAGAAGAGCGTCCTGGAAACAGAGAGAAAGGGGAGAGAAGACATTTCCCTTTGCACAACTTTCTGTATCAGTGGTTCCCAAACATTTTCAGGCTGCCGTCCCCTTGGTTTCCAGGCCATGTCCCTAAGTGCTCCCCACACACCTCCCTTCCTTGGTATTAGGTCACTGTGACTTTCCCCTTATCTAAGTCCATTGCCAATGAAAGTTGCAACCCTTTTAAGTCCGCTGATTTTAACCGATTTAGAAGGATGTAATTCGGTTGAAGATTGCACTGCCAGCTGGTCAGTCATTATCCCACCCTTTGCCAAGTACCGTGACTCGTGATGGTGGTGGCGGCGGGGGCAGGGCGGGGGGAGGCCTTAAAAAAAGCCAGTCTTTTGCACTTTAAAATTTAATGGAAAGGAGGAATGAGGGCAAGACTAAACAAGAAACAAGTCGCTTTGCTGCTGCTTCTTTGAACCTTGCTGCTCTTTTGAACTTGTACAATTTGGCGGCAGGTTGCTGTTTCTTGAACCGGTGCCTTTTCCATGTTTTCCATTGGACTGTGAATGAAACATTTATAGAGGGAGAACCTTATGGACTCATGGAATCATTCCTGATTATGTTATTTTGTGAATATGGTACATATGCACTTTAGTCATTGTTGGTATTAACACTTCCTTGTGCAATTCCTGTTGTTGGCAAGTTTTCTGGGGTTTGGCCAACCTTGTTCCTTGTTTCTTTAAAATTTAAACCCGCGTAATCCACCACCACCTGTGAAGAGTGACACTGCAAAAAGGTGTAAAAAGTAAAAAAAAATCAAGAACAGCAAAAAATAATTATTCTCTTTTCCAGTCTACAATGTTTATTATATATCAGTTACTATTCAGTAAAAACTCCATTTACTTTGTAGGGGTTGTTTGAAATTTATTTATTTATTTTATTTAGGGTAATCTGCTTTTACATATAATCTATTTTATTTCTTTTTAAGAAAGGAGTCCTCTTACATTCACGATAGTCTTCCTTTCATGTAAAGACGGTATTGTTCAGATGTTCTTGACAAACTTATTAAAAATATGACATGTTTCTAGGGATTTTATAAATTGCCCTCTTAAAGAGGGGGGCCAGGAAAATAATAATAAGTTTTGCACAGTTGCAATGTTAGTGGGGTTGCTTGCCAACAGTCACAGTCCCTGTTCATCTGAGTAACAGATTACCTGGGTGCAGAGATGGTCTTTTAGTTTTTCTTGGAGCAAAACCCCCTCCAGTATGGTTCTCTTTCGTCTCAGAAAAGCATCTTCTGCTAGCTGGGCTCTTTTGTTCTCGCAGCCAGAGCACTGCGATGGTTGATGCATTTCAGTTTCCACTAACTGGAAGTCAAAGTGATAAACAGTCAAGCTGTTTATCTGTTCCAGTGAGATGATCGCCTTCATTAAAAATCATAAGGTATCTGTACATTCTCAAGATGCAGGTTTGCGCTTGTCTCAGGCAGTCTAAATCACTTAATAAACACTTCCCACAGAATCATCACAATAAACCAGCCCCAGTTACTTTTTGACACTAAATTACTTTGGCTTTTTAAAAATTATTATTATTATTTATATTTATATACCGCCCTCCCTGAAGGCTCAGGGCGGTGTCCATCAACACTAAAACAGTTTAAAACATCAAATACATAATTTACAATAAAATAATATATAAAATACTAAAACTACAGATGGCTTCAGCCCCTCCTTCCTCCTTTATGTACCCACGGGAGGCCAGATGTTCTTATGGCGGAGTTGACATCATCTCGGCTGGCCAAACGCCTGGCGGAACAGGCCCGTTTTACAGGCCCTGCGGAAACTTTGTAAGTCCCGCAGGGCCCTGATCTCACCTGGAAGCCTGTTCCACCAGGTAGGGGCCAGAGCCGTAAAAGCCCTGGCCCTTGTAGAGGCCAGCCAGATCACCTTGGGGCCAGGGATCACCAGTAGGTCCGCCTCCGACGAGCGGAGGGACCTAGAAGGGCGGTAAAGGGAGAGACGGTCCCTCAGATAAGCAGGGCCAATACTAGGTCTAGCAGCTGTACTGGTGATTTATTGAAGGATTTTTGTTGCTGTTGTCACCATCATACTATAAAATCAATTGCATCCTAGTCTTTTCGTGCAGTAAGCAACAACAGCGGAAATGACTGTTCTTTTTTTCCCCAATGGTTATTTAAAAAAAACTTTTAAAAGAGGCAAAAGTGCGTGAAGTTAACACAAGCTGAGGTAGCCACATCACTGCAAACTGCAAACTTGTGCCTTGACGCATGAGGAAAGCAGAAAAACAAGGTTGCTCATTGACAAGGCCTCCATACTTCTTGGTATGTGGGGGGGAGGGGGGGCACACATTTGTTTGCAAATTTAAAATGGGGGGAAGGGATGCTTAAGGTCTGATGCTCACTGTCACCCGGAGGCATGGAAGGTTGAGGGCAACCGAGTGTCAGCGAAACAAGGGGAAAAAGCAGAAGGGAAGGGGAAATCGACCAGCGCAAGGCCCTTAGAGTTCCTAGAATCCCAGAGAGTGTAGGCATACATATTCCACCCTACCCTGAGCTCTCTCACACAGAACAGAAAGAAGTTAGTACAATCTTTTGGTCTCTAAGATGCTACACCTGTTCTGATGGCCCCAGGCTAGCCTGATCGAGTCAGATCTCAGAAGCTGAGCATGGTTGCCCTGGCTGGTATTTGGATGGGAGACCTCCAAGGACTAACAGGGCTGTGAAATGGAGACAGGCAATGGCAAACCATCTCAAAATATTCCTTGCCTTAAAAACAGCTTAGGTCATCGTACATCAGCTTTGGTTTTAACAAAAGGGCCACTGGATTCAAATCTACCTCTAAATAAATAAGGAATTTGAGAGCTAATTTATATATATACTAGCAGGGCACCCGTGCTTTGATACGCATACTTCATCACAGGCTCTCTATGAATTTCGGGGTGACATTCAGCATACTTCTTTACAGCCTGTTTATAAACTTTGGGGTGACATGCAGCATATTTCCTCACAGCCTGTCTGTGGACTGATGGGTTTGTTTTCAAATAGGTTCACGTGGGTTGTAGAGGGCGGTGGTAGAGCGCAGTTAGTGAAGGACATGAAGCTGGTGGTGTTGAACTGTCACCCTTAGAATGTTCATGCAGCATGTCTGTGGACTGAGCGGTTGGTTTGCCCTTAGAATGTTCACGCAGATGGCCAGAGATGAGCAGTTAAAACAGTAAATAGGTAATAAATCAAGTGAAAGTGAATATTTTGGGAAATCCTTTCTTAGTGAGCACCTGGAGTATGTAAGGAACAGGTGTGCCAAATTTCATGTGTGTGGTTTTGGTGGTTTTTGAGTTCTGTTGATGAGTCAGTCAGTGAGTGGTATTTCACGTTTATATAGATAGATAGATAGATAGATAGATAGATAGATAGATAGATAGATAGATAGATAGATAGATAGATAGATAGATAGATAGATAGATAGATAGATAGATAGATAGATAGATAGATAGATAGATAGATAGATAGATAGATAGATAGATAGATAGATAGATAGATTTTTCAAGAACCTACAAGAACGAGAAAATTGTGTTCCTTCTTGTAGTACCTGTTCCATGGACTTCTGGAGATTTTTCAGGCGCAGTCTGTTCACCAGCTGACCCGGAACAATATGGTTCACCTCATGCATGAAGACCTCCTCCGAAGGGAATCGATGCTTCTGATTGCTGCGCCTGCGCCTATTCGAAAGAGCTGAGCTTGGTGGGTGATTAAGGTGGTCAGTCTTGATGGCACAAAAAGACCTCACAGCCTCCCACTCTTCCTCAGGTGCCTCAGTCCTTATGGTCAGTGCTGTACCAGCAACATAAATAAATAAGAAAGAGAAGAGTGTTAGGGCTCAGCCTGGTTTGAATGGGAACCCCCGGGAGGAAGACTCAGATAGAGAAGAGGAGACAGTGTTGGTTCCAGATTCTCAGGCACTACCTGGAGATGCAGAGTCTGAGCAGCCAGAAGTTCCTGCAGGACCAGGTCCCCGGGCTCAGGCAGAGCATTCAGGCTGGGATCCACAGCCAGGTCCAAGCTCTGAGATTCCCCTGCAAGAGCTTAGCTCTGAGACTCTTCAGCCCCTTGATACAGAGCCAGAGGGAACCCTGACAGCTCCCTCACACCCCCTGTCCCAGGAGCAACGCAGGAGGTGACTACTTGCTAGCTTACAGCAAAGGAGACGCAGTAGCAGGTTAGCAGCTATGGGGAAAGCTAGAGTAGATGCAGAGTCTTTTCAGGAGTCAGAGCAGCGGTCTGCAACCTGCGGCTCTCCAGATGTTCATGGAGCTGATGGGATTTGTAGTCCATGAACATCTGGAGAGCTGCAGGCTGCAGACCCCTGGACTAGAATAACCCAGCTGCAAATGGTTATTGCACAAGGGAAGGGGAGGCTGGCTATAAAAGAGAGGGTGCCGCTGAGCTAGCTTGTGGCAGCAACGTTGTGTTTTAGTTTGCAGGTTATTGTTTCTTGTCTTGTCCGGATTCCTTGCTCTGTGCACATTAAATGTCTGAACCTGCTAAGACCTGTGTGTGGACTGTCCTTGGTTCCTGAGGGCCTGTCTACGACAAAGACTCATCTGTTTCCCGCCAGTGCAAACTCTTATTAGGAAGCAGAATTCACTGAAGTCCGCAAGCATTAATTGTTCAAATGAAAGCCTCTTTATTTATTTTATTTATTGATTGATTTATTGTTCCACTTATATACCGCCCTCCCCCGGAGGGCTCAGGGCGGTTTACAACAATAGCGAGACAAGTGGAAGACAAAATATATCAAAGTTAAAAATTAAAATGCAGCGCTCAATTATCATAAACCAATTAAAATGTAGATGGCACCCGGCTATTAAAAACTCCTCTTAAGAGGGGAACAGCAGGCCTTAGATTTTGCTCGGGCACACATATCAGCAGCTGGTCTCCCCAAAGGCCCGGTGGAATAACTCAGTCTTGCAGGCCCTGCGGAACTCATTAAGGTGGAGGGAGCTGGAGGGAGAGCATTCCACCAGGCAGGGGCCAGGGCCGTAAAAGCCCTGGCCCTAGTGGAGGCCAGCCGCATCATAGAGGGGGTGGGGATCACCAGCAAGTTGGCCTCTGCTAAACGCAGAGACCGACGTGGGACATATGGGGCCAGACTGTTATGAAGGGGGGGGGATGGGCCCAGGATAGAAGGAAAGGTGTGCATTTCAGAGGAAAGGGCTTGGCATTATAAGCAGACATGACCCTTAATTTAGGCATTAATGTTTCAGAAAACTGCTTATTTCATCCACTTTCTAATCAGGGATTATAACATGCATAAAAATTTGCGGAGGACGGATTCCAGATTGTATTGTTCTAGGATGCTCTTGAATGGGGCTTCATTTGCAGAAACAGATGTTGGAAACCACACACGGATAGATCCAGAGGTGCCCTCCTGCTCAAAGAAGTTGTCCTTCCAGGAAGATGAACGTCGTTGAATCCAACCCTTCTGTTGACTACAGCTGGGGTCTCCACCCTTTTTGAGCTTCTGGGGACCTTTGGAGTTCTGAGAGAGAAAGGTCAACACCACGTCACAATGGCTGCCACCGGAAGTGGATCTAAATGGAACACCTCTCTCCTCACACCTCCTGGGAAGAAGAAAAACTTGAAGAAGGGATGGAAGCACACGCCAGCAAATGAAAGCCCAGGGGGCTTACCAGTAGGGCTGGAGCAAGGGGGAACTGCGCCCGGGGAATGCATGCACCCCGTGCTCCTGCCACGGAACGCTTCCACTCCACCCACCCCCCCACCGGCGTGCACCCAATGCATCGTGCACCCCCCGCTCCCTTGGCGCTACGCCACTGCTTACCAGTACTTCTGTTGAACACCCTTTCATTGAAATGTGGGCCAGTAAAAAGGCCTGTCTTGCAATGGCTGCCCCCACTTTCTGAAAACCATGCTGGGCAACAAGGAAAGTACTGGCAGTTTTATGATGCGCACAGGCACCATGTTGGGTATCCTGGAAGGAAGCATGCATGGAACAACCAGGGTCAGATGTGCGCAGCTCTTCTGACATAACTGAAAGCCCACTGAAGAGATGTTCAATAGCAAAGAGAATGCTGGGAAGACAAAAGACAGCTTTCCATTCCTCTCGCTCCCTGCAAATAGTCAATTAGTGCAGTTTGGACTGGTCTTTCGTTTTAAACCCACGCACATATGCCCAGTTGTTGGAGCAGGTGGGGTTGTATGTGTGCATGCGTGCACACACATGTATTTCCTCTTCTTGTTAGGGATAAATGTGCAGATGCTTACTTCTGTGCATGCCTGATCCCTCGCTGAATCAAGGTAACAATGGCAGACCGTTGAACTATTTCTACAACTACCAGTAGTGGGCACTACCTAAGGCTGGGGGTGGACCATTTCTACAATTCCTTGAATTACTTTTCCACCACAATGCTCTCAAGGCAGCATATGTCACGATTAGATTACTGTGATCAACTCCACATGGGGCTGCCCTTGAAAGCGTTCAGAAACTTAAAATGGGGTAGAAAGCTGAAGCCAGGATGTTGACTGGACTGGGTCATAGGGATCATATTACCAGTGGTGTAGCTAGGAGTATGGGGGGGGCGGGGAGTGGAGTCTCAGTCACGCCTTCGTGGAGGTGCACTGCCTGGCCGCATCCACACACACACACACACCCCGCAAATGCACCCTGTCCCAGAGAGCTCGGCCAGGGTCATAGGCAAACAAGGCGCACCCCTCCCCCAACCTTCACACGGAGATTGGAGCAGAGCCATCTGGGATCACCCTGCCCCTATCTCCATGTAGAGTTCGGGAGTGAGGCCAGCCGGCTTGCAACATCTCTGATCTCCACATGGCGACTGGGAATGGCAAGGGTCTGTTTGAGCCTGGAGCTTGGGGGCAGGGCCAACAGTATAAAACGAGAGGTGACAGCCATCAGGGCTCAGTCAGAGACTGGCCAGGGCCACTCCCAACCTCCACGTGGAGGTCCAGGGAGGAGCGAGCCAGCTGGCCTCACTGCCAAACTCCACAGGGAGAATGGGGTAGGACGAGCCTGGCTGGCTCTGCTGAGATCTCTATGTGGAGATTGGGAACAGGGCAAGCCTTGCTTGCCAGTGCTCAACTGTGCCCCTGCCTCGAATGCCTTGGGGAGTTCTGAGCAGGGCGCAGCTGGGGGTGGTGCAGTGCCCAAGCAAGCCCCGGATGCCATTTTATAATGCTGGATATCACTCCAGTCTAGACTCATCTAAAATGGCACCCAATTTGTTTCCAGGAACAATTCAAGGCGCTGGTGCTGACATTAAAAGCCCTAAATCAGTGATGGCGAACCTGTGGCACTCAGAGCCCTCTCTGTGGGCACTCGCAAACAGAGTGCCCCCCCCCCCCCCCAACATATCTAGGCTGGCCTGGGCTGCTGGGCTCGATTATTAGCATTAAACCTAAGACCTAGTTTTGGGGAAGCAGTGTAGGTAACCCTGTTAAACGCTGTTAAACTGATTTTCATGCGAAGAACTAAAGCGCGATCCGTTACCTGGGAGTAAGCTCGGTTGCTGGCAATGGGGCTTGCTTCTGAGTAAACCCTCCTAGGGTTGTGATTCACCCGTTGGAAGAGTTGCACGGTTGCTTCAAAGCAAAGCCACCGACTACCACCAAGCTTACTCCTGAGTAACGCACGCCTCGAAACGTTTTTTCTAAACTAAAACCTCAGTATTCAGGTTAAATTGCCGTGTTGGCACTTTGCAATAAATAAGTGGGTTTTGGGTTGCAATTTGGGCACTCGGTCTCGAAAAGGTTCGCCATCACTGCCCTACATGGTTTGGGACCAACATGCCTGAAGGACCTTATATGTGGTCATATTTGGAGGCTTTGCTACAGGTGTCCTTGCCTTGTGAGATTAGATGGGTGAAAACCTGGGAGAGGGCCTTCTCAGTAGCGGTACCAAACTTCTGGAATGCCATCCCCAGAGAGATTCCCAGCAGGTGAAGACTTTTTATGTTTCCCTTGGCATTCTCTCAGGGATCTTTCTTCCCTAATGTTTCAACTTTTTTCTTTGTTGTTTGGAGCTCTACTTATAAATTGTTTTAGTCATGTACTTGTGTGCTGGTCTTAATGGCTTTTATAAGGTGAGATTTCAATTCGTGCATCTCAGTTATCTGCCTGGGTGACTCCATGAGAACTAGAGGTGCAGGGTAAAAACCTTATTAATAAATAAATGAACAGAGCCCCCAAATAATGTTTCGTTGAGCTAAGCAACGGCTCCTTCAGAGAACGACACATCTGCTCAATACATGGCTGATTCTTCATGTGTTAAAGAAGTGTGCTTTCGTGTGTTAAAGCTTAAAACGTGTGCTGCACAAAAGGCCACGGAACTCCATTCAAGGCTACCCAGAAGTGAGAGCTTAATGAGGCCTCCTCTTTTAATGCTCTTGCTCTTCAACCCATATATAGGTGAGGCAGCCCTACATTCTCACTCGCTGCTTTGAGTGCAGAACTTAAATGCCATCGCATGGAATTTTCTTGGCAGGGAATCCAACTGCCAGGGCCAATTACTGGCCCAGAACTGATCATGCCTGTCCCGGATTGCTGCATCATCTACTCCTAGGGGTCTGCAACCTGCGGCTCTCCAGATGTTCATGGACTACAATTCCCATCAGCCCCTGCCACCATGGCCAATTGGAGAGCCGCAGGTTGCAGACCCCTGATCTACTCATTACCACACCTGCTTTTTAGTGGGAAGGAAGCAAATTCACACTACGCATCAGCCAGTCAACGCTCAGTATTTTAACACCCACTGATTTCAAAGAGTTAAACAGAAACCTAAAACTCCCCCAGTGAAATCAATAGAATTTAAGAGTGCTTAGTTTGGTCGCAGCGTGTCTGGTCTCGGCTGAATTGTGCCTGTTTTTGTATCTGTGCAATTCTAAAGACCCTTTCTGGTGAGTAAGCCCCAAGTCCCACTGAACAGACCTTAGCAGAATTCTAAGTAGACCATGGATCGCTCCCTCTATGCATCGTATTTCATGAGATTGTGAGCAGCTGGATCCAAAAGGCATGCAGGCACGACAAATTCAATCATCTGGCGGCTTTTACTACGGTGGAAAGCAAATTGTACATCAGTCCAGAACACTTATATGTCGAAACATGTATTGCAGTTTATACCTTAACAACCTGTGTAGATTTTGGTGCTGCAAGGAAGCATATAAAAAGGAGCATGCGGTTTAAAAGTAGGGAATAATGTTATTAAATAATATTTTTATTTCTTACATATGTTCACATTTCATTAAATAAAGTGTGACTGAGTAAAATGAAGCAACCTCACTGCGTTTAGTTCTCCTGATGTTCTACTGGGTTTTTAACTCAGAACTAGATAGAATAAGAAAATTGAATAAAATCAAAGTATCTAAAGCAAATATCATGGTTCAAAGGCAAGAATTCTCAGAAAGATTTTTTCTTACTACCAACAAAGGATTCCTCCTTCCCTTAAACTGTCTAAAGATTGATTGGGTGAAGGGTGCATCATTTCAAGATCAAAACCGCAGGCTATAAGTTCGTCAGGCTGGAAGCCTGTTTGGATAAAAGAGGAGTTAAGTGCCAAAATGCAAACTAGGGAGATGATCTAAGTGTTACTATAGTGTAAGACCACTGAGAAGAAAGAGGCTTGCGAAAAAGTAAAGCTGCACACATTGTAATCCGCATGCCTGGTAATTAACGACAGAAGATGAGGGCAGCCATAAACCATTCAGGAAAAACCCCAAAGCAAGCATAGAACCACACGTTTTAATATTTTAGGATTAACTAATATTTAGTAAACTTGCAAAATACACGGGGTTGATTTTGAAGCTGGATGTTAAGCAAGAGCAAAGGTAGAGAGGGCAAAGGATAAAAAAATGTCTTTGGGCACAATTTTCAAAAAGTGCTAAGAGATAAGCGCCTTCGAGGACGAATCAGGTGCTAATTTTCTTTCCCCCAGCATTGCCCCCTCTGCAGAGGCGTACTGGGGGAAATGGTGCCCGGAGACATCCGTACACCTGGGATGGGCCCCACCCTGGCCCCAACCCCAAGCCCCGCCCCTTCCCAGCTTCCAGCTTCAAGCCAGCAGCCCCTTCTGCCCTCCCCTTTGGGGGGCCTTCATGTTTATAAAAGCCAAGGCCCCTTTCAGTTGCTTCTGTCTGAAAGTTCACACAGCTCTCTTCCCAAAACCTTTCAGTTGCTTCTGTCCTCCCCAGAGGGGAGGGCAAAAGGGACTGCCAGCTGCCAGGAGGGGGGCAGGGCTTGGGGGAGCCGGCAGCCAGCAGCCGAGCAAGGCTTGGGGGTCCTCTTGCTTCCTTGGCCCTGCCCATGTCGATGATGACATGGGCAGGGCCGAGGGCGCCAGAAGACAACAAGGCAGCAGGACTACCTGCTGCCTTGCCATCTTCCTGGTCACGTGGGGGGCCAAATTTGCGCCCCCACTTGACCAGATCAGTGGCGCCCAGGGACAGAGGGTACCCCCCGTCCCTAGGCAAATATGCCGCTGCCCCTCTGCTGTAATCAAGCTGACTACAATGTGCATTGTATCTCCTGAAATCCTTTCCTGAAGTACCCCTCCTACTTCGAAGGGGGATACAAGGACCCTTGTATCTGCCAAAGGGAGCCTCTTAAAAGCTTATACCCCAAAAACCTTGTTGGTCTTTAGGATGCTATTGGACATGACTCTATTTAGAGCAGTGATGGTGAACCTTTTCGAGACCGAGTGCCCAAATTGCAACCCAAAACCCATTTATTTATCGCAAAGGGCCAACATGGCAATTTAACCTGAATACTGAGGTTTTAGTTTTTAAAAAAGGTTGACTCCGAAGCATGCGTTACTCGGGAGCATGCTTGGTGGTAGTTGGTGGCTTTGCTTTGAAGCAACCGTGCAACTCTTCCAATGGGTGAATCACGACACTAGGAGGGTTTACTCAGAAGCAAGCCTCATTGCCAGCAACCGAGCTCACTCCCAGGTAAAGGATCGCGCTTTAGTTCTCCGCATGAAAATCAGTGGGGTTTAACAGAGCTTAACAGGGTTACCAACACTGCTTCCCCAAAATTAGGTCTTAAGTTTAATGCTAATAATCGAGCCCAATGGCCCAGGCCAGCCTAGATGTGTGTGGGGGTGGTTGGGGGCAACTCTGTACGTGCCCACAGAGAGGGCTCTGTGTGCCACCTCTGGCACCTGTGCCATAGGTTTGCCACCACTGATTTAGAGGTTTCTATTGAACTTGATGGGTTAAACTATGCCAATACAGAAAAGTTCCCAGGCCTCCTTTTTGCATGTTGGAACAAACAGGCAAACAGCCTGTGGTTACTTGGATCTCTCTCAAGCACCAATAGGGTTCTTGGACTGATGGGGGCTCTCTGTTTCAATGGGGATTTCCATACAGCAGAAATAAAACTTCTTGAGGATGTTTTAAAAACCATTTTGGGGAAGAAGTTCACGCAGCTCTCTTCCCAAAACATCTTCAAAATGTTTTATTTTTCTCAACCCGGGTTTTTAAAAAATTGCTAAACTCGTGACCTTTCCCCCGCAACCCGGGTTGAAGATGTTTCCTGCCTGCAGAGTGAACAAAAGCAGGCGGGAAACGCTTTATTGCTCCTGCCTAAATCTCTTACTTTCATTTTTGCCATTCGAGCCTACCATTTTGTATCCTGAAGTAGAGATTCTCTGATAGTTGCCTACGGAGGTTTGCTCTGCTTGTAGCTCATCTGCGCACGATTTCCATGTAAAAAGCAGATTGATAACGTTTGTTTTGCCTAGCAATCTTGCGCGTGCGTTGTTTTTCCTTCTTTTTTGTTTTTAGGGGGATGTCTGTGAAGCTACGATGACATGATTAGAGAAGCTGCAATATGCCCATATTTGTGTAGTTGCAGCTTCGCAGACATCCCCCCTAAAAACAAAAAACGAAAAACCACACGTGTGTGGGATCATTGGGGAAAACAAACTTTACCCATCTACTTTTTACATGGAAATCATGTGCAGATGAACTGCAAGCAGAGGAAACCTCCATGGAATATCTTTACCAAATGGCAGAAGCATGGAGAATCTTTGCAGCAGAACACAATGTGGCAGATGCAATTGTGAAACTGACAAGAGCTCTGTGCAGAAGGCAGGAAAAAAGATCCCCTATGCCTAATAAAGGTAATGATGATGATGATGATGAAAAAAGATCCATTTTTGTTGGCTATACTTTTGGTTGGCACTTTTTGGCTATGTGTGAACTAAAAAAGCCAAAACGGATCTTTTTAAAACATCTACAAGATGTTTTATTTCTGCTGTGAGGAAAAGACCAATTAGTTTTAGAAGAGTTCTGGCTGATCTGAAAGTTTGCTTGGTCCTGGGTAAAATTTTTATTTTTTTATTTATTATTTATATTTATATACCGCCCTCCCCAAAGGTTCAGGGCGGTGTCCATCAACACTAAAACAATTTAAAACATCAAATACATGTTAGGCTACAGTTAATTTTGAAGTATTCCCTGTAATTAAGATCCTGCCAGGCTGTCAGGGTTTGGTTTCAGGAATTGGAAATTGGGATTTCAAGCACACAGCCGTCTGGGACGTTTCCTATGCAGACATTTAATTGCATCCTCTTTTGCCTTATCATCAAACAAGGCATGATTTATGCTCTGCGTTAGCTGAAAAGTAAGGCTCCAAATGGACACATTTTCTTAAGCCCACTGAGTAGGTGTTAATTATCCTGCCGCTAATCTTCCATTATGCACGGAAACAAGCCATAATCCCAATCATTTCCAAGTGTTTAAAAGAAACCCTAAGAGGCCACCACAGCTGCGAACTCCTGCCTTTATTAAATCCAAGAGATACATTTTGGGGCTACAGAACATGAAAGCAACTTTGTTATTTCACACATCATTATTGTTCTGCCTTCCAGGATGAAATCTCAAGACACCGGAAGCGTGATTAAGGCTCTACTGGCTGGCCCAAATATAACAATACTTAATACAGAGCTTTTGCTAGGTGCTTAGGAAAAAACAAATTGGGAAAAGCTGAAGGGAGAGCCAATTGTGAGATCAAAAACTGCTTCCACATGTGAATCTGCTGACCCAAGGGACAACGTGTGCCCACGACAGCCTTGAGAAAAATGCCATGACATTCAGTTTCTGCCATCTGAAAGATGGGTCAGCTCACAACTTGTGTCCCCAGGTGTTCATGAACACCTTATACGTTTACTGGTTAATAAAATCTTGCTATAGCAGCAGTGGCGTAGGAGGTTAAGAGCTCGTGTATCTAATCTGGAGGAACCGGGTTTGATTCCCAGCTCTGCCGCCTGAGCTGTGGAGGCTTATCTGGGGGATTCAGATTAGCCTGTACACTCCCACACACGCCAGCTGGGTGACCTTGGGCTAGTCACAGCTTCTCGGAGCTCTCTCAGCCCCACCTACCTCACAGGGTGTTTGTTGTGAGGGGGGAAGGGCAAGGAGATTGTAAGCCCCTTTGAGTCTCCTGCAGGAGAGAAAGGGGGGATATAAATCCAAACTTCTTCTTCTTATATCACCTTTCCTTCAAGAATTTTGTACTTAGTGGGACAATACATCAATCTCTTACTGAAGATTTTAATTGTGTGTGAATAATCAGACACCATTTGGAGTTATTCATGCAAATCAATTCATCTCAGTCATAAAAGTATAATAAATATTACATCTAGTCTAGAGATTAGCTGTTTTAGTTTAGACCACTGAGGAAGGCTATTTGGCTGAAACATGTCTGGTTAGCCAGGGTCAAAAATAGTTTTGTTGGACCTTATTAGTGTTATGTATGTGTACATTAATATTTCTAATGTAGACAATTATTGGCTCTTAACATGTATTGATGGCTTTAATTTGTAATAAATAAATATATAAATTCTATATTTTTATAACTTTGTCATTAGCAGCCCATTTAAATTTTCTTGACTTTGGGTACTTAATTCCATTGTTACAGGATTGTGTTGTGTTTACTTTCTTTGTTTATGCAGTGAAAACAGCTTCCACGTAATGTGAATCTGCTGATCCAAGGGATGGTGTGCACCCGTTTCAACCAAACCGTAAGTCCGACAAGCCCAAAAGCTCGAAAAAGTGTCCTGACATTCAGTTGCTACCATCTGACAGGTGGGTCAGCTCACACCTTGTGCCCCCAAGAGTTCATGGAAACCTTATGAATTCATTTATTTAGGAAATTTGCTGCTTCTCCAGACCTGCTCAAGGCGGCTTGCAATCAAGATGACAAAACAAAACCAATCAAGACATTATAACAATTCAGTCACACAAACCAGGCCATAAAACAAATCAATAAAACAACCAAAACGGTAGACTAAACAAATAAAAACAGATCCATCAAAACGAGTATACAAAATCAAGCCGGGGCATAAGAACACACAAAACAAACGGAGGAGTCTAAAACAATGAAAAATATGCTAGGAGCAGATCAAAACAACTAAAAAAGAAATCCCATTGTTAAAAGCTTGGACAAAGAGCAGCATTTCCGTCTGGTGCCTACAAGAAAACAGGATGATGCCCGGCAAGCCTCAATGGGAAGGATGCTTGAAAAGTGATGCATGCAATGCTAATTGACCACAATCTCTAGTTCATAGAGACGAATGCCATCTCCAGACTCACAACACTGCGCGATTTACATTGTGACATTTTGGAAGCATCTACATGCTACTACAACAGAAAGCAAAATCAGCAGCACTAAAAAGAGAATGAGATCATGTCACACAATGAAGGCAGCAACAAGGCAAATCAAATTCAATATAGTTAAGTGTAGTGTGATGCACACTGTGTAAGGGTCTGTTACTCCAGTCAATAACAAGCCTCAAGAATGGTTCAAGAGCTTCATTAGAACTGTGCCAGCCCAACGGCCAGATAGCCGAAACTGGGGTTTGGCTCTCTGGCCCCTGGTATATACCTGTAGGTTACAGTTTTACTCAACCCAGAATCCCCCCCACCCTCACATTCCCATAATATCAGCATATGAAAGGACAGTGAGAGAGATACATTGTTTTGGGGACAGACAGGAGCAACAGTGGTGTAGGAGGTTAAGAGCTCGTGTATCTAATCTGGAAGAACCGGGTTTGATTCCCAGCCCTGCCGCCTGAGCTGTGGAGGCTTATCTGGGGAATTCAGATTAGCCTGTGCACTCCCACACACGCCAGCTGGGTGACCTTGGGCTAGTCACAGCTTCTCGGAGCTCTCTCAGCCCCACCTACCTCACAGGGCAGGGTGCTTTGTTGTGATAGGTGTAGGGTCCAAGGAGATTGTGAGCTCCTCTTTTAAAGTCTCCTGCAGGAGAGAAAGGGGGGATATAAATCCAAACTCTTCTTCTTCTTCTTCCCTCCAGGAAGGCCGATAAGAAGTAGCAGTTAAGCACTATTGCTAGTTACTTGTGAGCGAAAGAAAGAGGCCCCTTGGCCTTGGGCGATTATAATAGCTGGGCCATCTGCATCAGTGTTGTATACGTGCGAACTGCCAGGTCAAGCATGGCACAGTCCTGACACACTGGAACAAAAACCCTTTCTCTAACTGTAGAAATGTGCTAATGAGAGGGCAAGGGATCTTGCGGTTCTGGTGGATAGCTTGATGAAAATGTTGGCTCAGTGTGCCGTGGTAAAAAAAGGTAAACTCCATTCTGAGAATTATTAGGAAAGGACTTTCAAATAAAATGATGCCAAATACTAAAAGGCCCCTGCATAGCTCTATGGTGGACCTCGTTTGGAACACTGCATAAAGTTTTGGTTGCTGTATCTCAAATACTATGGAACTGTAGGCACAGAAGGCATAAGAGGGATATACTCTGTTAAAAGCAACTGCTTTCTTCTTGTCCCCCATTACTTTCTTTCTGTAATGGGGAGTTGGCAACCATAATGCATCTGAACAAAGAAAAGATGCAGGCCTGAAAATCTATTCTTTTCCTGTTACTAGGCAAACTTGATAGCCCAGCAGAATGCCCCTTGTTCCAGAGAGTTATAATGCGAAATGCAAAATTCAACTGTTTTTAAGGTCTTACTGTTCTCAAACAGATACCTTGAATTTGCCCTTCTTCTAAAGACAGAAGAGAGAAACGTGAAAATGTTTAGGCTCTTCGTCTAAGAAGAAGGGCAACAAAAGACAATAGAGATAAGAAAGAAACAGGGCCCTAGTTCATCTTGCGTCAAAGAACCAGGTGCTGGCATCTTCCAATAAGGGTCTTGGACAACCCCAAATGTTTTGGGGAAAGGGAAAATCTCCACCTTTCTGTATGATTGATTGATGATGTGGGCATTTTAGGGTGTATTCTTTTCTGCCATTTTGATGTAACCTGCTATAATGCTATAAAAGTAAGAACACACTGTCATTTTGCGTGGCTCCTCTGATACTCTATTGCCCTGGTTGGCTGAATAAAAATCAAATCGATTTTATTCTGTATCGGCTTGAGCTTTCTTGAGCTTCTTTAAGGTTATTGGTTAACCCGCGTTAACAAAACTAAAAACCGTGCAGTAGAGGGCAACCAGGTTATTAAGGGGTTTCGTACAAGGAAAGACTGAAGAATCTATGGCTTTTCCTGTTTAGAAAAAAAGACAGCTAAGGAGGCACATGAGAGAAATTTATAAAATTATGCATTAGGTACAGAAGGAGGATAGAAAGGACTTTCTCTTCCTCCCCTAAAATAGTAGAACTCAGGGCAATATGTGCTCTCTGAAGTTGATAGGCAATACTGGTTCAAGACAGGCAAAAGGAAATACTTTTTAGTCAATGAACAATTAAATTGCGGCATCCCAGTTGCCCACAGTGTGAGACAGGATGCTGAACCAGATTACATTAAATGGGAACAAACTTTTCAACAATTTAGGCCAACCAACTGAAAAAATAAAGTGTCTCATTGGCTTACAAGTCATACCTGAAAATTAACATACCATTTCCTGGTTTACTGGCACATTCAGCAAGCTGAGTGCTCGATGTGTCATCTTTCAGACGGCTGATCCATTTCAGAATCAGAGCTTTTTTTGCCATGCTAGGATCCCAAAAATCGGGTTCTTGTTCTATTTAAAAAATAAAAGCAAGAGTTAATCCAGTTTTTAACACTTGTGCTTAATCAAAGTAGCTAGTTCTGTACCCTCCCTCCTCTTGCTATAACAAGTGGATGTTGGTTGCCAGCCTCAGAATTACAGCTGATCTTTCAACGACATAGAAGGCTTATTTATTTGCAACATTTATTCCACTTCTCCTGGAGACAATGAGTGATTTGGAAGGTGGATTCTATGGCATTAACCCCCCCGCCCCCGAGGCACCTTCCCTCTCTAAACTACACTCTCCCAGCATCTACCCTCAAATCTTCAGATATTTCCAAACCTGGAGTTGGCAACCCTAACCCATGCGACGGTCACCTCGAAGCTGGATTACTGTAACTCGCTCTACGTGGGCCTTCCCTTGTGACTGATCCGGAAACTGAAGGTCCCAGAATGCGGCGTTCCCGCTTCTGACATTGGTAGGGTGATTATTCAGATCATGATCACCCCTGTGCTGCTTCACTCCTGCACTGGCTCCCAGTGCGGAGTTCCGGATCGCTTTCAAGCGTGTTGGCTGGTTCGACCCGGGCCAGGGGCCTTCACGGCTCTGGCCCCTGCCTGGTGGAATACCGCTCTTCCACTTCCATGTTAACCTGGGTTCTGGCGGAACCTTGGTGAGTTCCGCAGAGGCCTGTAAGATCTGGAGCTGCCTTCCAATCGGCTGGAGGGGCCGGCCGCAGTTCCACCAATTCCCCATTAAATCCTAAAACTGCCAGCCTGGACCATCTGGTTGGGCCCTAATTCCACCTTGGGCCCTGCCTATCTCCTCCCCTTCCTCCTTCTTCCTTTCTTTCTTTGGCCTTTCTTTGGCGCCTGTGTATATATGTGTTTACATTATTTGGTTGTTTAATTTATTTTGCCAATTGCTGCTGAGTTTTAATGGTGGCTTAATTCTTATGTTGTATTATTTGCTGTTGGGAACAGTTATATATTGGAGTCACCGGAAATTTTCCGGGATGAGGTGGCCTTGCCAAATTTAATCTAACAATCCACCAATCAATCCACCAATCAATCAATCAATTCCACCCACCAATCAATCAATCACGAATGAAATGAACAGCCGAATGAATGAACCCTAACCCAACAGTCCAGCTGTACAATATGCACAGAAGACGGATTTGTTGTAGAAAATATGTGATGACTTCACCTTTCTCTCGCTCCAGGAGTTATCAAAGCACTCAAAACACAGCCCCAAAATTTGGAGCAGGTGGGAATGTCTCGCCATGCCAATGCAAGACCATCATGTCTTTCCATTGTCCGTAACTCAGCAGCTACCACATGCCACATATCAAAATTTTCTGCCTGCCACATTACACTTCCGGTATAATTCGGCCAGAAGTATTTGATTAATTTCTGGTTTGGTAAGAAATCAATCAGGCCTGAACTCTTCCTAGAAGCTAAAATGACTTAACTGAGGTTGCCATAGTTAGATCACGTTATGAGAAGTCGAGTCATTGGAAAAGACATTAATGTTAGGAAAAGAAGACTCAAGATGACCTGGATTGACTCCATCAACGACGCCACAGCCTTCAGTTTACAAGACCTGAGCAAAACTGTCACTGATAGATTGTTTCGTGGGTAGACTATTGCCCATTCGGCTGCGGTATTAGGTGCACCCGAAGTCCAATAAAAACCGAATAAGAAATCACCCCAGCCAAGCATCTCGGACATACCTGTGCCATTACCATCATTTCTGAAGACTTTTTCATGTAACGAGGAAACAGGCGATTCTTTCTCATCTCATCTGTAAGAACCGCAATAATGCATAAAAAATTAGTCAACATGTACAGCGAGCTGAACACACCTTCATCATTCTGGCTCGAAAGCTGCTGCGTGTCTTCAGACAGATCTGACCCAGTGGGCCATTCTCTGACTCCTCTCTGGAGTAATAAGATTCAAATGATTCATTCTCGTATTGCCTGCAGCTTTCCCACTTTTCTTCACGGAAGGTCGCAAAGGTATCCTCCGAACAATCTGGAACAGTGCTGCTGCAGTCTGTGCTCGGCTCCATCTGCTCTGCTTTATGTCTCTTCGAGTTGTCTGCCCAGCTAAGCTAAAAATAATCATAATGAAATGAATTAGCCTCAGGGGGTTAACAGGAAAGTGGCAGACCACAGGCCTACTGCACTATGAACAGTCAATAATAATAAAGAATGACAACAGGATCACATTTAGAAAAATTGCATGACGGGTTGTAATGACCAAAGCACAATCCCAGAAATAATAAATTAAACCCAAGACTAACGTCCTGACCTTATATCTAAGCCTGGCTAATGCCTGCACTCCATAGCCAATGGGCATTAATTAATTAATTAATTAAGTAATTAATTATTTTTTAATGTGTTTGTTTGTTTGTTATGGTTATACCCTGCCTCACAGTAGCATCTTTAGGTGGCTTACAAAGGTTAAACAAAATAAAAACCTTAAGCTACCCACTATTTCTGACTCTTTCTTTCACTGAGTCACTACCACCACCAAACCAATTTGGAGTTAGACATATCTGAGAATTTGAGCTCAGCCCCCTCTGCTGCTTTGCATCTCCCTCTTATTTTGCACAACAGAGGGGATCAACATGCTTAGCTGAAAATTCTAGGGAAGTAATGTTTAAATACTACCCCCTCCCCTTTCTGTTCTTAGTATGCCTGGACTGGATAGGAGCATAACATGGGTTACAGAGAGAACATAAAAATGAAAGGAAATTTAATACCCGTGTTTCCCTGAAAATAAGACAGTGTCTTATATTAATTTTTGCTCCCAAAGATGCGCTATGTCTTATTTTCAGGGGATGTCTTATTTTTCTGTGTTCTGTTCGTCGGGCATGCTTCCAAACAAAAACTTTGCTACGTCTTACTTTCGGGGGATGCCTTATATTTTGCACTTATGCATATTTTGCACTTCAGCAAAACCTCTACTACGTCTTGTTTTCAGGGGATGTCTTATATTCAGGGAAACAGGATAAGCAAATAAAAGGTGGACAACAGGCTGAGCAAGGATAAAAGATGAGAACCAGTGTGGTGTAGTTGTTAAGAGCAGTGGACTTAACTGCTCTTAACTGCTCTTAACTGCTTTTAAGATCCAGGTTTGATTCCCCACTCCTCCACATGAGCAGTGGACTCTTTACCTATTGAACTGGATTTGCTGCCTTGCTCCTCCACATGAAGTCTGCTGGGTGACTGCGCCAGTCACAGTTCTCTTCAAACTCTCTCAGCCCCACCTACCTGACAAGATGTCTGTTGTAGGGAGAGGAAGGGAAGGAGCTTGTAAGCCACCTTGAGTCTCCTTGTAGGAGAGAAAGGTGGGGTAAAAATCCAAACTCTAGACAAGTTTAAGGGTGAAACTGAATAAGTTACAACCCCATATTTAGGTGATATAGCGTACAATTGGATAAGGTTTTTATTTTGTTTATCCGTTGTAAGTCACCAAGAGATGCTACTACCGTGTTTCCCTGAAAATAAGACAGTGTCTTATATTAATTTTTGCTCCCAAAGATGCACTATGTCTTATTTTCGGGGGATGTCTTATTTTTCCGCTCCACAGCTGCATGCTCTGGTCTTCTGTTCGACGGGCATGCTTCCAAACAAAAACTCTGCTACGTCTTACTTTTGGGGGATGTTTTATATTTAGCACTTCAGCAAAACCTCTACTACGTCTTATTCTCTGGAGATGTCTTATTTTTGGGGGAAACAGGGTATGAGGTGGGATATAACCATCACAAACAAACAAACAAATAATGCCCATTGGAGTGCAGGCAATAGCCAGACAAACACGGGCAAGAAAAAAACACAGTCGCAAGGAACAACAGCATTTTCCTGTCATTTTCAGTCCTAGTTCCCACAGAACAGTTTCCCAAGCATGCTGCACCTACATTACATCCACCCAAAGCGTGGCCTACAATGCAGAAGAAAAAAAAATCCACATTTTTAACAGAATGCACGTGGTGCCTTAACCGACCAAAATGCTCTGACTGAATGACCGCATGAATGACAAGAAGAGAGCCATTTTCGGTTGCCTTCCTCCCTGTGCCTCTTTGAGCTCCCTGCTCCCCATCAGCCAGTTCTCCAAAGCAGCAGTAAACAAATCACATTTCAATGTCTTGTCGAAGGCTTTCACGGCCGGAATCACTGGGGTGCTGTGTGGTTTCTCTGAAAGCCGCAAGCGGTCGTAAATGCACAGTAGTCGCTTCCGATTGGTTTCGCCTGCATCTGTGGCTGAATGCATCTTCAGAGGATCTGATGGAATCAGATGCGCCCATCAGATCCTCTGAAGATGCCAGCCACAGATGCAGGCGAAACGTCAGGAGAGAAGGCTGCTAGAACACGGCCAGACAGCCCGGAAACCACACAGCACCCCAAATCACATTTCCTTAACAAGCATAACTGCAGCAATTTTCTCTTGGATGTCGTCCCATTTGCAGACGGTCTTGCCCTGGACCAAGGGCGTCTATGGAAGAGAGGCTCCATCACTCGCCCAGAGTCCTCCAGACGGATGGCAGGCAGGGAGGAAGCACCTTTTCCTTTCCTCCCACAGAACCCAGGGGAAAGGCACACACACCGCCGGCATCGTCAGGCCCACGGAAGGACGGCAGCCATCCCTACAGAAAACCCTCCAGCTGTTCACTGCACGTGACTTGGAAGCAGGCCGGGCCCGCCTGAGCCGCTCTCGTAGGCCGCTGCGGTTGCCATGGCACCCGCGGGGCAGCGGCGTCACACAGTTTTCCTTCCCATCGCTTGTGATGCCCGCGCGCTTGCGTTCCGCCCTGCGTTCTCTGCCCCCTCCCAAGGAAGAGCAACTACGCAGAAGCGGCAGCCTTCCCTTTCGGTTTCATTACGCGAAGGGTCATGCTGCTGCCTGTCCTTTGCATTTCTTTGATGCCCCTTTGTGTTTCCAGAATTTCATCCCCTAGGGGTCGTAAAACTATGACCCTCCAGATGTTCAAGAACTACAATTCCCATCAGCCCTGCCACTTGGCCATGCTGGCAGAGGCTGATGGGAATTGTAGTCCATAACATCTGGAGGGCCATGCATTGAGGGGGAGGGGTGGAGAGAAGAGGACAGGGATGGCTGATGACATCTTAAAAGCTAAGAAATGTATTACTGGGGTCGCAATAAACGTCTTCATCTTTAAGATGCCAAAATGCGTTATGTTGATTCAGCAAACCCAAGATAGGCTGGAATGTGTGGCAAGATTCCCATGCAGAAAATAACAGACCCAGACATGAGAATGGGTGTGTTGGGTGCTGTCATCTAGTTGTTTGCGACTTATGGTGACCCTATGAATTGATGACCTCCAAAAGTCATTCGGGCCCATGTCCTGCAAAGGTCATTCCAGCCCATGGCCTGCAAACTGAAGGCCGTGGCAGGGGGGTGGCAACCTACTCAATATGGCGCCTGAGCAGATTCTCCGTCCTGTAATGACGCATCTCCTGCCTGGGCGTTTGCTTGGGAGCAGCTCACACCTGGGATTTTCAAAGATAATTGCTAGTTTAGAGATTTTAGAATATCACGGATTGAGAGAGAACTCGGTATATGTATTTTGGAGGATGGGGACCTTATGTGAAGCCCTTTTGTCTCAAACGGTTTTGCAAGCCTTGCACTAAAAGTCTCTTCAGCCTGTGCGGAATCATCCTTTGACTCTAAAAAGCTTATTCCTCCAAAATCTTGTTAGTGTCTAAGGTGCTACTCGACTCAAATACAACTGTTCTATCCCCAAGCATGTAAAAGGCAGCAAATCCTTTCAACATACCCTGGAACATCCTGCCACTCGAGGAATTGATTATTTTTCCGAGTCAATACGTGCGTTTTAAAAGCTCGTTTCAAGAAACAGTACTTTATAATAAGAAAAATGTGTGCTTGGCATTAGAAAGCACATCTCAGCTTATCAGCATGGCCATTGTAAGAGCTGCCAAGTTACTTTTGGCCTCCATTTATCATAAAAAGGACAGATAATTTCAGAATATTGCACTGGAGATATGCATCCTTCATGCTTAAAATGAGGGCTTCAATCCCCATTCATCCACATCTTCAATTAGGAAACGGACCAGTCTTCAATTTAGCAACTTGGCATTTGTCCCCAATGAACTAGAAATCATGCATATGGAGGAAATGTTAACGTCAGCTCTCGCTTAGACAAGCATATAAGATTTTAATGAAACAGTAATAATGAACAACCAAATGTAGAACTGTCCACTGATTAAAGATTTTTGAGTGGATTAATTGCTTGGCCTTTAATTGGTTTCAGTTCTATCATCCCTTATTAATAATAACAAGGTGCTGACTGTTTAGCGATTGCACGGATTGTTGAGTGTGCAAAAGACTTAACATATATTATCACGATAATTCTCACAACAGCCTTGTAAGCTAGACCAGAATTATTAGTACCGTTTGAAGATGAAGGTGGTAGCTGGAGACCTCCTGGGGTTACCATCGATCTGCAGGCAACAGAGATCCGTTCCCCCGGAGAACATGACCACTCAGAAAGGTGGACTCTATAGCATTATACCTTGATGAAATCCCTCCCTTGCTAACCCCTCCCCGGCCCCACCCCTGAATCTCCAGGAATTCACTATCACAAAGCTGGCAACCCTGCCAAGGAGAGAAGCTCTTTTTGTCTCCTTACCTTCCTATTTACCCATTAAAATATTTATACCTTAATTTCCCCTTGCAGCTGAAGGGGCTTACCATTCCCCCAACTGAAAACATACTAAATACAGTAAAACCTCCCCTCAGCAAGTATATGGCTTCCAGTGAAACTACATTAAAAGCCGCACCATTCGTCCCAAAAATGGCACCCCCATGCCATCCTTTCCTCAGGGAGCCCATTCTTCAATCAAAGTGGAAACCAGTAGAGAAGGAACAGCCTCTAATAGTTGCCAAGAAGGCCCACACCCAACTAAAGTGAGGGAGTAACTAAAAAATGGCAGCTGGAAGACCTTTTGCAAAGAAGGGTTTCTCCAGATAGTTCATGGATCATACTAAATGCCCACTTAAAGCCCTTCCGCCAGCATGGCCAATTGGCCATGCTGGCAGGGGCTGGTGGGATTTGTAGTCCATGAACATCTGGAGAGCTGCAGATTGCAGACCCCTGGAGCAGGAACGCTGCCTTCTCTGGTGTCACCCCTCTGTGCAATCTTACTCTGCATCTGTTTGTCTAGCAACCTCTCTTTCAAGTTTCAGGCGCCCAATGAAGATAATTTTATTTTCTAGCCTTTGGCAAAAGAACGGTTGCCAAGGCGGAGCTTGAGGACGGCGGAGTTTGGGAAAGGACCTCAGATATAAAGTCATATAAAGATATAAAGTCTAAAGCAGTGGTTCTCAACCTTCCTAATGCCACAACCCTTTAACACAGTTCCTCATGTTATGGTGACCCCCCCAACCCTAACATTTATCCATTTTACAGATGGAGAACACTGATGCAGAGAGTCTTAAGCGACCCCTGTGAAAGGGTCATTCGACCCCCAAAGGAGCCCTGACCCCCAGGTTGAGAACCACTGGTCTAAAGAGTTTACCTGGCAAAGTGGCCATTTTCTGAAGGGGAATTGATGTATGTCATCTGGAGATCAGTTTTAATATAAGGAGGTTGGCCATCCTGGGTGATAGATAGTGGTGTTTTGTGTGCTTTTGTGCACACGTTTCCTTTTTCAAGGTCTCTTCAGTTTGGATTGTTTCTAGCCGTTCACTGGTTGGTTGTGTTTTTCAGTAATGGTTCTGTGTTTTCTTGGTGATGCTTGTGTGTTTGTTCAATAATAATAAAATACTAGTTATATTTTAAACGTTTCCTACAGGGCACTATAAACCTTCACATTGTTAGGAATAAGTGTTAATCTAGATCAGTGATGGTGAACCTTTTTGAGACCGAGTGCCCAAACTGCAACCCAAAACCCACTGAGGTTTTAGTTTAGAAAAAATGGTTGGCTCTGAGGCGTGCGTTACTCGGGAGTAAGCTTGGTGGTAGTTGTTGGCTTTGCTTTGAAGCATCCGTGCATCTCTTCCAATGGGTGAATCACGACCCTAGGAGGGTTTACTCAGAAGCAAGCCCCATTGCCAGCAACCGAGCTTACTCCCAGGCAAAGGATTGCACTTCAGTTCTTCACATGAAAATCAGTGAGGTTTAACAGCGCTTAACAGGGTTGCCTACACTGCTTCCCCAAAACTAGGTCTTAGGTTTAATGCTAATAATCAAGCCCAGTGGCCCAGGCCAGCCTAGATGTGTGTGTGTGGGGGGGCGATTTCCCCCCCACATGATGAACTCTGTGCATGCCCACAGAGAGGTCTCTGAGTGCCACCTCTGGCACCCGTGCCATAGGTTCGCCACCACTGATCTAGATATATTATATGTTACTAGCAGCAAAGCCCATTGCAGGGGAGATGCAACAGGCCATAGCAAAGGGTGGAAGAGAAACCATCTCCCCAGCAGTGGACTTTAGTGGGGCTGTAGCAGCCCCCACCTACTCCCAGCCACGGTGCACACTTACCTGGGTGCTGGCCTGTGGCTCAGGGTGGAAGAGGTCCTCATCTCCCCAGCAGTGGACTTGGGGCAGGCCCCCACCCCACTCTTGTTTCACGGTGCCACACTTACCTGGGTGCCATCAGGCTCAGGGGTGGAAGAGAAACCATTCCCCCCAAGCAGTGGGTAGTGGGTTGGGTAGTAGCCCCCACCTGCCCAGCCTCACGGTGCCACACTTACCTGCCTGTGGCTCAGGGTGAGAGGCCAGAATGTGGCTTGGAGTAGGTAGGAAAGTTACGATAGGTGGAGGGCACAGAGGAGTGGCTTGGGGTGGCGGGAGGGTTGGAAGGGTAAAGCTTGGGGTGGCAGATTGGGAGCGGGTGGAATGGGAGGCTGCAGGTGGGAGAGGTCGGAAAGGTCGGAAAGGTGAGGGTTCTGGTGGGGCAGAGTGGCAAGGTGAGGCATGGGGGAGGGTTGAAAGGTAAGGCTTGAAGTAGGGGAGGGGTGGGAGGGGTGAGTAAGGGTGGGGGAGGGTTAGTAGGTAGTGTTGGGATGGGGGAGAGTGGCAAGGTGAGGGTTGGGGTGGGGGAATTGGAAGGTGTGGTTAAGGGTGTGGGGAGGCCTTTTAGAGGGGGTGGGGGCAGGCTGGGAAAATGTTCAGCTAGCCTTTTAGGGGGTGGGGGCAGGGGAAAGGCTCAGCTGGGCACTTGGATGCCCAGGTGGCCTTTTAGAGGGGTTGCAGCGGGGGGGGGGAGTCTTTAAGGGAGTGTGGGTGAGGAAAACGCTTTGCCGTGACCACAGAGCAGCTGTTCCATGGGCCCACCAGCAACAGCCAATGGGGATGCAGGACACACAGGGCTTTGGTCCCTGTGCATCCTGCACGGTAATTGGCTAAGGGTTTGCCGTTGTTTCATTCAAACCCTTAGCCAATTATGTATTGTTTGATTAGATAAGATATAGTTTGCAATAATGCATGCATTTATCTTATTTTGTTTTCTACTCTATTTTATGTTAAGAACATAAGAACAAGCCAGCTGGATCAGACCAGAGTCCATCTAGTCCAGCTCTCTGCTACTCGCAGTGGCCCACCAGGTGCCATTGGGAGCTCACATGCAGGATGTGAAAGCAAGGGCCTTCTGCGGCTGCTGCTCCCGAGCACCTGGTCTGCTAAGGCATTTGCAATCTCAGATCAAAGAGGATCAAGATTGGTAGCCATAAATCGACTTCTCCTCCATAAATCTGTCCAAGCCCCTTTTAAAGCTATAAATAAAATGTTATTTTTAATGTTAATGTTAATCAACTGTGTCTCCTTGTAATTTTTATAATGGTTTATATTTTTGATGCCAATAAAGGAACATGTATGTATGTATATCATTGGTACTGTTCTTGGTACAATAGCTCAGGGATTTTTTCACTAAAGCAGAAGTGCAAAAAGGTTGTTAAAAATACATAAAACAGCCCCTCATGTAGTCATATTTTTAAAAATCTCAGTGTTGTATGACTTCATGAACTATACCAGTGGTGGTGAACCTTTGGCACTCCAGATGTTATGGACTACAATTCCCATCAGCCCCTGCCAGCATGGTCACCACCACCACTGAACTATACCCAGTGGTGGGATTCAGCAGGTTCGCACCACTTCGGCAGAACCGGTTGTTAAAATGGGGCTTGTAAACAACCAGTTTTTGTGTTATTTGAATCCCACCCCTGGAACCAGTTGTTAAATTATTTGAATCCCACCACTGACTATACCACTTAAGGATGGTAAGTCTGTATAGACAGAAAACAGCATAATAGTTTAGTCGCCTCCCTGGCACACTGCTTTTCTCTGTGCAGGGGATTTTAGGGAAGGAAGCATTCCCTCATCCCATTTCTTCTTGTATAATTTGCACTAGAGCGATCCAATATGGGAACCAATTTTCTCCCGTTTCTTAATTCTAATTTTCCACAGGCATTAATTGTAACTTTCTCATTTCTAATTAACTCTAGTTCTAGTTTGGCACCTCTTGTGAAGCGAAGTCTGGTGAGGTAGCTAATATTCCTCACACTGCCAGCATGTGAAAATAGGCAAATTGAGGTAAAGGAAATTTACACTGTAGGGAAAAAATTGTTAAAAAATTGATCTTTGACCCTACTTTCTTGGCATCCGTTGTGACAGAACATGAACTACTTGAACTGTGCCCCGGAAATCATTATTTGTTAATAGGCCCATGCATATTTCTGATCCATTCCACCCTGAAATTGGATATATTACCATGCAAGTAGAATCACGGCTTCTCAAAGCTCAAGAATCAGACAGGGCGACAAGAAAGTTCGTCTCTGCTCTCCTTCTCCCTCCTGTTATGTCAATAAACTCACTGGTTAATATTTCTGACAAATAATTATCCGTCCTTCACACTACTGACCTTCAGATCCTCATTAAGAGAACTGAAAGCAGCAGGAATCCAGGAATGTCCACCACATGGAGAAAAGATGTCCTACCATAGAACATAGATGTCCTACCATACCATAGACACTGAATTGTATGTTGTTGACAAGGTGGTGTTATTTACCTTTAGCCATTTATGTGTTATTGACCTTTAGCCATTTATTTACTTTTAGCCAGTGGTGGGATCCAAAAATTTTAGTAACAGGTTCCCATGTTGGTGGGATTCAAACTGTGGCGTAGCGCCAATGGGGCTGGGCGGGGCACGACGGGGGCATGGCTGGGCATTCTGGGGGCGGGGCATTCCTGGGCGGGGATGTGGCAAGGACGCAGCCGCTGCACCGGTCCTTGGGCGGGAAACGAATGCACGCAGGCGCAGGCTGCCACGCATGCCGGTGCACCTCCTGCTAGACGGCTTCAAGTTCTGCGCGCTACTGCTGAGAGGAGGGGCATCACTAAGGCAAACATCACGGGGCAAAACCACCAATTAGTAACCCCCTCTCGGCACACACAAATAATTAGTAACCTACTCTCGGGAACCTGTGAGAACCTGCTGGATCCCACCTCTGCCTTTAGACATTTATGCATGCTGTACTTACCACGTGGCTGTTTGCCTAGAAGTGGGGTTTTCCTGCATCTTCTTGTTCGCTCCGGGAACAGACGAGACGAGCAGCCATTTTGCCCAATCCCTGCTTCTTTGTGTCTGCAACCTCCATTTTGGTTGCTCTGTTCGCCTTTTTTAAAAAGCTCTTTTTTGATCTGTTGCTCATGTGATAGACTTTATAGCGTTTTTTAAAAAAGAAAGCTCCTCTGAGCTTCTAGAAATGCCGGCCTAAAGGGTGGGCAGAATTTCTGCTGCTGTGTGAGCTGGGAAGCGTGGGGAGGAGCAGGAAAACCTGAAGTAGGCTGAATACGGTCTGCTTTCCTTTGCTTTTCCTGCATAAGAAAAACCCACGCTTTACCCTCTTTCGAAAACTGTGGGGATTCTCTGCCTGGGAGCAGGCAAAATGTGTGCGCCGCCGAGAATCAGCCCCGAAGGAAATGTCTGCTCACTGCAGAGCAGACTGCAAGTACATAAATGGTCCATACTATTGAAAAGCGTCAGCTGCCCATTTTCACATATCAAGCCTCTATTCAAGGGACAGGAATTATTCTCCAGACCTGTTGGTAACCCTCAGGTGACAGGAATGAATAAACCAAATTGGCACACTAACTTGGACTTATGTGTATGTGACAATTGTAATAAATCATTCCAACAACATTTGTACAAAGTTAGTTTTTCAATTATTTTTCATATAAATATTAACACAATCATACCAATACTAACCCTATTCTAATAACCTATTGATGAAAGTAATAAAGTACAATACATTTACATAAAGTGCCAGTGTCAATAAAACAAATCAATGTACAATTTCATCGTTTCATTTGTAAAGTGTATATTCAAAAGTCCATATGAGACTTCAAATTGATGAGTTCCGAGAAATTTTTACAATTTCCATGTTTTATGTGGTTCCCAAATGGAACTTCACAGATTCTCCTCACATATATTGTAGAGCAAATGTTCATAAGTCCATATGAGACTGTACAATGTTCAATTCCAAGGGAAATTTAATGTTTCCGTTTTATGTGATTCCCAAATGGAACTTCACAACAGAGCTAGTATATCCTGTGTCTTGAGTCCATACATAGATGGTACAAGTACATAATGGTCCATACTATTGAAAAGCATCAGCTGCCCATTTTCACATATCAAGCCTCTATTCAAGGGACAGGAATTATTCTGCAGACCTGTTGGTAACCCTCAGGGCCAGAGCAAGGGGGAGCTGTGCTCAGGACATGCGTGCGCCTGCCATGTCCCCAGAACGCCCCCACACTGGCATGCGCCTGGTGCATCGCGCATCCCTTTTCCCCTTGGTGCTACACCACTGGTAACCCTACAGGAAGCTAATCTGTTCGGCAGTTAGGTTAATGCGGTTTATTTCAAGTCTGTGCTTGAGTGTGTAGGTCCTGAGAATACCACGAGGTTCAGTTGCAATTGACATCTTGCTCAGCCCACCTGGAAAATATTCTTCAAGGGCACTTCATATAACACAAGAATGTGTGAACTCTTCTTTGTAATATGGAGGTGTGTGAAAAGTAAAGCTGAATTTCCACTTATTTTTCTGCTACCGCAGGTGTGCGTCAAACTCTTGCAACGGGAGTCAGCAGGGAGAGCTCCCCCCCCCTTCACATGCTACACCTACAGACGGCTTGCTGAAGATCACCAGGTAACTCCAGTTCATTTCAATTGGGGTTACACCTTAGCAGTCTGTGCCCTATGGATCAAATCTGGTCGCCCCCTAGCGATGCCCAAAATCTGCTGTTATTGGCTTGGCATCATGGAAGATCTAATATCAGTGGGGAAAGAATCCTGATGATGTATTACTGTAAAGCACAGCCACCCCCCCCCTCAGGCAGTGGGGCTTAATCAGACCAGCGACCAAGATATTAAAACATAATTCAAATATAAAGTTGACAGAATGAGGCGAGCCAGCATTAGCATGTCACGGAAGCTGAGCTAAGTGGTGCAATGCCCTCTCGAGACTGAAAGGGGTTTTTTTTTTTAAAAAAAACCATCTACTTTTGGAACGTTCCAGCCATTGGTAAGATCCAAAAATTTTAGTAACAGGTTCCCTCGTCAGCCCCCCTCAGCAAAGGGGGCAGAGGCGTACCTAGGCAAACCTGAGCCCTGGGCAAAACCTGAATTGGATGCCCCCCCATGGGCAGCCACCCCACCACAACCCCCCCCCCCAAAATTTTTTGCACCAGGTCATTTCTAAATCATCATCACATTATAGAAAATGTCCCAACTCACAAATCTGAACACAGCAATGGTGAAACACGCAGGTTCTTTGATAGAGACGGGGGAGATAAAAGGTACGAAAGGCTGAGAATCAATGAATTGCAGTACCTGAAAGGGATTAACCCAGTTCTGGGAGTTACATTATTAGTCGCAATTGCTATATGGAAACCTTTCACGTTCAAAGGCAGGATGCCTCTCGGGGAGGCGAGGGCGTGGAGATGGGAAAGCGGACCCAATTAGTAACCCCCTCTCGGCACACACAAATAATTAGTAACCCCCTCTCGGGAACTGGTGAGAATCTGCTGGATCCCACCTCTGGTTCCAGCCCGGCTGGAGAATAAAAAGCAAGCTCTCCTTTCTGTTTGAAAACCAAGTAGACAAAAGGCATGTGGTCGAACGTCCACCTGCTTGCCACTAAGAACACTCTCAGCAGGATAAAGGGCCGGACACCCCCCCCCTCCCCCAGTCTTTGCAGCAGATTGTCAGACCTCAAGAACAATGGTATCCCTTGCATTAAAAAAACACACATGCCCTGCAGTTTAGGAGGCGGGGCTATTTTGTAACCTTCACATATTGATGTGGTACCTGTATATGTTACCGCGCTGCTCAGGATAACACTTTCCTTACTCAGAGGTATCCCGCTCTCGGCAGCGCCCAGGAACCCAAGCAAGACCCGACAAGGCTCAGATAAATAAAAGAGATTTATTGGAGGATGTGCTGACCTAGGGTGTCAGCAACCTCCCTTCAAGACAACAGCTCTTGCCGCCTAGCAGCTTTGCAACCCTCTTTATAGTACACTTTCTGCCGTCGGGGGACCGGAGAACCAAAGACAGCCCACCACCATTCACTAACAAAATTCAAAACACCCAATCATACATTGCAACATGCAGGAACCAATCAATGTCCGATAGGCATCCCCTTCTCGAGTTTCACGCCAGAGCAGGGCGAGGCGATGACGTGTTCACTGGACGGGGGAAACACAAAGGTTTTCTCCAGGTGTCCAGGGTCAGGAGGCAGAGAGCGATGACGTGTTCCCCTTTATCTGCTCTGCCAAGATGGGATTAGGCAGGGCAAGGCGCTCCTCGGGACGGAGGTTTCCCTTTGTCCAGCAAGGCATCACAAGAAACTTTACACGTGAATGGGATGGGTCCGGGTGAGGCAGAGATGGCTCTCTGCCTTGGGCCAAGGAGGTTCCATACAAACACAAGTACAGGGAAACTTACAAATCCTATTCTTATCTAATACAAACTAGTTTCTACCTAATAAATACAAAACAGAATAAATCTTTCAAACGTTTTTAGTTCAGACACAGTCCAGGAGCGGGATTCTCTCCTGGCTCCGCTATCATATAGCCCCCAACTTGGTACTCATCGCCACCGTGGCATCCACTGGCACGTCACCTGGTGTCCACCAAGTGTTTTCAGAAGGTGGGTGGAGCCCCTCTGCTAGGCCATTGGTGATCCAATTGGCTGGACAGATTAAAATAATGTTGCTGTCAGGAGGCCTATGTTTAGGGGTGCTTGTGCCGCTTTACTGTTCACTGGAGGGAGGGTGGTAAGGGTAAGGGTTTGGTGAGATCTGACATTAGAATCGGCTCTATTCCCTCTTATTCCTCTTTTCCGGTGCATTTTTTTAATTACTCTCCTTCTCCCCTATACTTGTGTAACCCCCATGCTCAGAATGGGTTGACCCAGTAAGGGGTGGAGACTCAAAGCAGCAAGAGGCTGCAGGCCTCATGTAGTTGGAGGAGACGAGGCTACCAGACTCGGACCTTGATTTGTATAAGCCCTTCACACCTTGTTAAGGTAACTGCAATATTGTTGGGAACTACTGGGAAGGTGGTAGTTTGTTTTTGCTATGTTGTAAATGTTGGAGTTTATTGTTTCAGGGTTTCTTTTGGTGGTTGTAATGGGTGAGAGTTCTCCTGGAAACCTTCACCATGTTGAATCCTGTTCACCAAGCCCTTGGAGTCTTCAGGAGCCAACCCACTTGCAAGAAGAAATGGACTTGGCATTACAAGACTGTAGCTAGAAGGACTTGAAAATGCAAACCTGAACAGGACCTTGAAGTGTGATGTTAAATGTTGATGTTATATGTTATATGTTAAGAAAGTAAACCATTTTGTTTTTAAAAATTGTTGCAAACTCGTTTTCAAGTTCTGCCCCACAGAACCCACAGATAGAGGTTACAATTGCACAGTGATTCTAGCCATGAAAGCATTCGACAATACATTTTATTTCCTGCTTCAAACCATTTTAAAAGGTTTATGCAGATAGGGCCGGAGTGTCAAAGAGGCATCGCCTCCCTTCCTCTCCCCGCAGCAGACATCTTGTGGGGCGGGACGGGACGAAAGAGTTCTGAGAGAACTGGGACTGGCCCAAGGTCACCCAGCAGGCTTCATGTAGAGGAGCAGGGAAACAAATCCAGTTCACCAGATTAGAGTCTGCCAAGGGCCCCAGATTGGAGGAGTGGGGAATCAAACCCGATTCTCTAGATTAGAGTACACCTGCTCTTAGCCACTACACCATACTGGCTCTCTGTTGGAATGATTAGGGCTGCCAAACATATTCACATCAGGAGAGCCGGCCTGTGGGAGATTGGGGCCTTGGTCAGGAAGGACTTTCAGTACCAGCCACTTCAACTGAACTCGCCACAAAATACACCGGCAGCCACTGAAAAAAGTCTTAAGACTTGGAGCAAACATGAGGGAAATACGATTTTCTTTTGTTAGATTCAGAATCTGGGGCCCTTGGCCAGTTAAGAGTCTCGACTGGTAATTTAGCAGAGAGCACAAGGCTATTGTGCACAGCAAAGCCAATCCAATCTCCATCTGTGCCGGGACAAAATTACTCAAAGCCTTTTTATCAGTTCAGACTGATATATTTCATTTATTGTAGGGATTCCATTTCTGGATAGGATAAATATAGTTTCCTAATGCAGTCTTACTAACTAGGCTGGAGGGAGGTAAAAGACCTGTGTCCTGCTGTCAAGTTGGAAGATGGAGAAGAGAGTTGTGTGTGAGTGGAGGAGTGAGAAAAACAGGAAGGAAGGAATTTCCCCTCAGAGTAGCAATCTACACATCAAAGGGATAGTGTCTGAACAGTACAGTCTGAGTTTAAGACACAACACAGAATCCCTCATGTCCAACATTGCTAGCATATGGACTGCTCTATTTTGAACAAATTATAGTTTCTAGACAGTCTCCAATGGCAGCACTGCATGAAGTGTGTTGCAGCAGTCAAGCCCTTGGTTACTGTGGCATAGATCAGCATGGCCAGACCAGATGCGCCCTAAGAGAGAAAACTTGCATGTTCAGTACTGTTCAAAACCACTTTTCCAGAGACAATCCTAACCTGTTCTAAAACAGAGATTGGTCCTAACTTTTAATTTGGGTTGCCAATCTCCAGGTGGGGCCTGGAGATCTCCCAGAATTACGACTAATCTCCAGACTACAAAAAATCAGCTCCCCCCTGAGAAAATGGATGCTTGGAGGGTGGTGAACCGGTGGCTTTATTGACATTAGGGTCTGCTGAGGTCTCTGCCCAAACCTCACTACTCACGGGCCCCGCCTGAAACACGCAGGAATTTCCCAACCTGGACATGGCAGCCTTACTTTTAATGGAGTCACAGGAGGAAAGACACGTCCCACCAGCAGCAAGAAATACAGCACTATGTAGGACACCACCATATCTGTCCAATGTCGCTCCCATCTCCTTTGGATTTCGAAGCCTCTGTTTATTTTCTCAGTTTACTGGACAAGTATTAAGTTTACAGAAAAGTAATCTCTGAACCTGTATTGAAGGGATGAACTGCATACAGCCCCAAAACATCAGCAACTGTGAAGAAGGAAGGAAGGAAGGAGGCAATTCAACCAACACAGCAGATTCAGGCCAACTATTGATAAGAATTAAAGGAAAAACCAAGACTCAGTTTTTACTCTGTAGTGCAGACACAGTTGCCAGCTCTAGATTGGGGAATACCTGGAGACTTTGGGGTGAAGCTCAGAGGAGGCAGGGCTTGGGAGGAGAGACCTCTGTGGAGACCTCTCGCAGAGGAGAGACCCTTCCAAAGTGACATCATTTTCTCAAGGTGAACTGATCTCTGGAGATCAATTGTAATAGAGGGAGATCTTCGGGAGATTGGCACTTCTACGCGCAGGCCTCCCCAACTCTCTTTATGCCTTTGGCCACCTTCTGACCCACCCGCAAAAGAGTGGCAAAATGTCAGCCACAAGATGGCTGCTGCAACCTACCCTCAATCATGCTGTGAAGATGCTTCAACTGTGGTAGCAGATCTTGCTTATACCATGTTTTTAGACATCTGCAAGGCCAATCAAATCTCCAGCTGCCCATTTTGCTGGGCAAAAGCCCCATCGGGCCACTTTCTAAAAACATGTAGTGGGTACCAGGAAAGGTGTCAGTGGATTCCATAGTACCCACAAGCGCCATCTTGGAGACCCCCTCTGTGGTGACTGACAAGCATTTTGGAAAGGCCCAAGAAAAAGACCCACACATATCCCTCCAACTGTACAAACATCACAACATTTTATTACAATTACTCCTCCAACACATTTATTACTTTTACTCCTCCACAGGGTTAAAAAATGGCTGCTCTCTGCCCAGCCCCAGCAAGAGGTCTGTTCCCTTCAGTGACCCAGCAGAAAGAGAAAGAGAAGAGACTGCACCTCTCAGTTCCCTGGCCCCACCCTCTTTTGGCCTGGTCAGGCTGGGTCAAGATATCTTTTCCCCCTAGGTCAGGTCCTGATGTCCCTCTGGTATCTTTTAAGTCCCTCCAAATCTGTGATACTGATTGGAGAAGGAGGAGCCCATTTCTGCTTTCAGAAGTCAGAAGGCTGAATCAAAGGAAGTGCTCCACTGAACTGAGTTTGCAATACCCCTGGCTATCTGGACCATATTTAGGATTGACAGTGGTCTTGACTGCATGAAACTGGACCAGACTTTCAGTAGAATTAATCTGGAAAAATAAGTGAAGTCAGAATTTGAGTGGTTAAAAGCCAATATTTTGTTCTTCCCATCCCCAAATCGCGAATAATGCCATGAATAATTTTTTGGATGCTTTCAACAAAGTTAAATGTGTTTCTCGGAAGACAGCCGGCCTCAAAACATTATTCTAAATATTTCTAGACTCTACGTTGGTCAATACCTGCCATTTCCAAAATTCGCCGAAGAGTGCCATCTGAATTTTATGGGAAACTTCCTGGTGTAGTATTCAAGCTGTACATATAATGCTCAGAGATCTGAGGGAATCAATCTAGCCCTAAAGTGGTCTGCAAACCGTGGCTTTTCCAGATGTTCATGGACCGTACAATTCCACATTATTATTCCCTTCCAACATGGCCAGGTGGCAGGGCTGATGGGAACTGTAGTCCCGTGAACATCTGGAGAGCCACAGTTTGCAGACCCCTGGGCAGAAGTCTCGGGGCTATCCAGGTTTGGTCATGCTCCCATAGCGACATGGCAACAATCTTGCATCACAATGCTTCCTTTGGTGCTCCTTACTGGACCGTAATCGGGCTCTGGTCTGCTAGGATTCATCCCTTTTTATCAGGGTACCAAAATGCGAGGTAGGTAAGTAATTTTAGCTGTTCATAGATCCTCTCTTACCTTTCCTACAGAGAGCCTTTCCGGGGTAGAAGCTGCCAGTGAGAGAAATCTTGCAATGTGGGATCCCTTTGTTTTGCTCCTGGAAACCCTGGCACATTTCTTTCATCTTCGGGGTAAGCTCTCCCCTCGATGTCTGTTCCAAGACTGTTAAGTATCACTCCAATTCCCCTGAACCCCTCTTCAACTTCCAGTCTTGCGCCCTCAGTCTGCCCCTGTATGCCTTTGGAGTGTGTATATTCGTAGCTTTACCGAGATTTCTTCTTTTTCTCATTTTGGGGAACACAAAGCAGCCACTCAGTGGGATTTGCTATGGGACTTTGGTAATGTCATTTGCGGGCGGACTGTGCCCACAATATCTGATGTAGTGTTTTAAAATGCACATTAGGAAAAGGATGGAAAGGGTATGGGATAAAGAACCTAGAGATAGGAAGTTAATCCCATTTGGGGGGGGTTGGGGGGGGAGTTGCCGATAACTGCCATCTGACTTATGGCAAGCCCTGGTCAAGTATTCAAAGCCAGCTACATTCAGAGATCTGAGGAATCAATCTAGGCCAGTGGTCTGCAAACTGTGGTTTTCCAGATGTTCATGAACTACAATGATAGCATTTGTCCTGTCTCTTTTGGAGGGTAGTTCAAGATTGACCACCTCTATGCCCCACTCATCCATTGTCTTCTCTTTTATTCACAGGAATCAAGTGGGTATACCGAGACCCAGAATACAGGCCGCGTCCTGGGCCCTCGGGCTTCAGCATCGGGATGCCAGAGGAGTCGGCTTGCCAAAGTCCAGGGCAGAGGCTTCCAGCGCTCCCGCATCGGCACAGGAGCCGTCCCCGGGTGGCCAAGGGCCGAGGCCCCCTGAAGCCTCCTGAGAACCCACCCCTCAAATGCAATGTTTACCAATCTGAGCTTGCGTAAGAGAGGGGTGCGGTTCAGGAACGATCTGGAGGCTGGGAGGCAGAGGCTACCGGCCCTGCCTCCTATTTATTTAAAAATGGCCCCCCGGTGACCATAGGGCCAAAGCCATTGCCATCGCTCCTGGAGACCTCCGACATTACCATCCATCGTGGTGGGGGGTCTCCCAAAACAACATCAAAACCTGTGCCAGATGCGGGAGGAGAGGCTCCGCAGCGCGCTACTGAAACACCAGCTGGAAGCCTGCAACCTGCCCTGGACCAGTGCGGTGGCGAGAAAGAACTGTCCAGGTGAGAAGAATGGAGATTTGAGGAGAGGGACGGGTGGTGGAAAGACAAAAGAGAAATCGAGTGGGAGGCAAGCCATATAAAGGCACCTTTACGATCCACCTCCACCCCAAATCAAAACGGGAAGAGAAACGGGGCTGGAGAAGATAAACTGAACATAAGAACAAGCCTGCTGGATCAGACCAGAGTCCATCTAGTCCAGCTCTCTGCTACTCACAGTGGCCCATCAGGTGCCTTTGGGATCTCACACGCAGGATGCGAAAGCAATGGCCTTCTGCGGCTGTTGCTCCTGAGCACCTGGACTGTTAAGGCATTTGCAATCTCAGATCAAGGAGGATCAAGATTGGTAGCCATAGATCAACTTCTCCATAAATGTGTCACAGCCCTTTTTAAAGCTATCCGGGTTAGCGGCCATCACCACCTCCTGTGGCAGCATATTCCAAAAACCAGTCACACATTGCGTGAAAAAATGAAAAAAAGACCGACTACAAAATGGAAAGCTGTAAAATCTTAAGCTGGAATGTAAATGGTTTAAATAACCCAATTAAAAGGAAAAAATATCTTCAGCCAGCTTCGTAAAGAAAAATACGACGTAATCTGACAGACCCATTATCTTAATGGGTTTTGCCTGTTGGACAATATAGGTGACAACCCTTAATGGGCATTACAACATAGATGGTCACAGGAGGATGAGTCAGAGGAAATCTTAAGAAATATAGACAAAAGAGAACTGGTTTCACCCAGGTGTGCTATTGTCCATATTCAAATGCTGCTTCCTGAGTATGGGCCAGGCATGAAGTTGTGTGTGTGTGGGGGGGGGGGGGGGGGGCCTTGAAGCATTCTTGCCCACAAGCTCAGACCCAGTCCCAATATGGAGTTTCTGAATCCAACAGACTCCTTTCAGGGCACTGTTCTGCCAGGTCTGACAGGGCAGCATTCTGGGAGAAAGACCATTCTCTCTCCCTCTGCACTGCTATTGGTCAGGTTGGCTACAGTATGGGTGGACTGAAAGCTGAATATGGTCAGACGGTGTGATGCAGCGGCAAAAAGGGCTAATGCAGTCTTGGGATCTATTGACAGCATCCAAAACACCAGATACAAATCACCAGCATCCAAATATCATCCAGGAGAAATACGGGGATATCCCGCTCTTATTAGATACCACCGTCATGCCTCACAGACTGGCCGGGCCACACCTGGAGTCCTGCATGCAATTCCGGAGGGCTCACTACTGAAAGGGACAGAGTGGAATGGATGCAGAGGTGAGCAGTGCTGAAAATTAGGGGCCTGGAGACCAACCCCCACAAGAAAAGGCTGAGGGGCTAGGGAATGTTCATTCTGCAGAAGAAGTTATTTATTTTCCCTCTCTTTAGATCCATTTGGGGCATCTGAAATGCATGTTCAGATGCTCTGATTCCCCCTCTTAGATAAATGCTGCTGAGCCACTTAAGGTAGGTGGGACTGATTGGAGGCCTTCGCTTCCAGACTTGTGCCCAGTACATGCCCCTGTGGCCGAGATGCCTGCCATTTTAGGAGCTTGGGCGGTGGCCATTTTGTGGACTTGGGCATCGTGCTGGGTGCTCTCCTCCCTTATTTGGCTTCAGTTAACTTTTTTTAAAAAAATCATTCAATGGTTCTACTAGAATTGAGCAGTGGCTCACGAGAAGGGGAATTCTAGTTAAATAAACAAATAAGACAAGGAGGAAGTTGTCAGGGTCACAGCTAAAGATTAATGTTAGGATAGCTAATTTTAAAAAAGGTTCTGAGAGTTTCCTTTGGTTGGGTGGTTTGTATTTATAATTTAAATTTAATAGACCGCCCACCCCCGAAGGGCTCTGGGCGGTGTTCAAAACATGTTTAAAACTGGCAGGTAAGACAGTCAAATAGCATAAAACCTTAAAAAGATATACCAAATTACCAAGTTACCAAATTGACATGCAATAATCAGATTGCAAAGATATCTCATTTTATGTTGATTGTTTGCTGGCCTAATGGCCGTAATAAAACTGACTGACTGACTCTCATTTTATGTCACACGGATTGGTCCAGGTGACATACCAGAGTGTAAATTGAAAAACAGCGGTGGCATCTTTTCCACAGCTATCCCCCCCCCCCCAAAAAAAAACCTGGTGGAATAATGCCGTTCGTTTCGTTTGTGAGGGGGACCCCACTCCACTCAGCCTTTTGTATGGTTTAGGGTTGTACAACTGGGGCTCACTGCTCCATTCCTGCAGTTTGAGATTTCTCAGACAGTCTGTATTTGCCGTTTCTTGTGTGCTTTGCTAACTCTTTTTTAATGCTTTATAGTCTTGGCTCCTTGAAAATCCCAGTGGAAGGGGGGCGGTCTTGGCACGCTGCCAACCCTGAGGGGGGCCCCTGAATGGTTGTCGTCTGAGGAGGAAGAGGAGATTAACGTGGCAACCACCTCCCCACCCCCGGTTGCAAATATGGCAGCTTTTGCGAGAGCAACTCGCTGCCCTTGGGTACCTGTGGTCGGGGGGCTGGGGTGGACCTGAGTCCCCTCACAAATCTAGGACAGTGCTGACTTTATTTCTCCTTGATGGCTAGGGTGACAGCCCTGGAAACTGGCTCATGGCAGCCAAAGCCAACCAACCGGAAGCAGCGGAAGCACCTGCGGAATGTGAACCACCGAGGAAGGAGCTCAGCGTGGCAGAGTCAAGGGCAGCACGAGGACACCACCGTGGAGGCAGCGCAGGCTTCAGGTGAGTAGAACGCACCTGACGTATCACCTGGTGGTATGGCCTGGGTGCGGGAAGGGTTTGTTGCTGCTGGAATTGAGTCGATAGCGGGGCCTTGGGTTGTGATGGCCCCCGCCCTCCATGGAAACAGGCCTTTCTTTCAGCCAGCTGCCACAGAGGCAGCCACACGGGATGCTTGGGCAAGGTATTGCAGAGGCCGATCCATAATACCCTCCACGCAGCTGCATTAGGTACACAAGTTTTGTTTGCCAACTGGGAAATCAGTTCAGTACCTTTCAAGCATTCTCCTGAGGGTGAGCGATCCTTCCCTCTAGGGTAGTCGTCTGCCCACAAGGAAGGTGGAAATCTGGCCGACAGATTCTGGTGAGCTGCTCTCCTCATCATTCAGAGAGCTGGAGGTGAGGGATGAAGGGAAGCAGGATAATGGAGAGAAGGAAAATAGGCCCAAAGGACCTGGGATTATTGGTTGTCTGCATTCACGGCTACACATGGTGCCATACAGGTTCCAGCTCCTTAATACGCTCCAGCAGCCATAGTGAAGTACTCTTGAATATCGACGCACAGATTAGGCTGGGTTAGCTTGGCTTTGATACCAGGACACTTATGAAAGGAAGAAGAGAGGAGGAGGAGAAGAAGTAGTTTGGATTTATATCTCCCCCTTTCTCTCCTGTAAGGAGACTCAAAGAGGCTGACCATCTTCTTTCCCCCCGCCGCCGCCAGCAAACACCCTGTGGGTGTATTGTAGAGGCTCCGAGAAGCTGTGACTCTCGCCCCAAGGTCACCCAGCTGGCGTGTGTGGGAGTGCACAGGCTAATCTGAATTCCCCAGCGTCCCCTCATTCCCAAACGCAGCAGAAGTTTCCTGCACTTTACATCCCGCCTCTGGTCTTCTTTGGCACCAGCCAGCATATGAACACCGGCCCACTGCAACTCTGGATTCGCCGCAGACTCAGCCTTTGGTTCACCAAGTCAGGCTTTTAAGGAGTTTTCTGGCGCCTCTCCTGACTCTCTTAACATTGGCAAGGCACCTTTGCAGGGTTGGCTGTCACTTCCAACTGCATCTTCTGGGCGCCATTCTGAGGGTTTCCGATCAGCATTTGGGAAAAGATTTTCCTCCCATTCATCTGGTACACTGGCAACCCCCTGAAACTCCCTTCCATTTTCTCATCTGCTTTAGAGGTAGCCCCACAACAGTGTGGGGATGGGCAGCTCTGCTCTGAGCTTCATTTCCTCGCCTTCAAATCAAACACGCCCTTCCGTGGCCTCAAGCGTCTGCCTCCCCTACGCATTTCCCCGCCATTTTAAACTCTCTTTCTTTTCTGGCCCCTTTCAGCCCTGCAGAATTTAACTATTATTTCCAATTTCTACCTTCAAGCATTTCATTTCCAGCTTTCACCTTTAGCCTTCCCTAATTTTTGCTTTTTCATCTCCAGAAGCCATCTTAGCTTTCTCAATCCCAGCATTTATACTGGCCAGTTTCGGTTTCAAGATCTCTAATTCCTGACAAATTCCTTCGAATGCTTCAATTCATCCACTCTGCCTCTTTCAAGTCGCTAACGCCAAGAGCGACTTCAAGTAGTGAAAACCTCCGCGCTTCTGACCACGGAGACTTTGTTCCCCACAGGAAAATTCAGCGGCAGCAAAGAGCAGAAGTTCCATGGAAACAGGGGAATAGAGCTGCCCTACGGGTTGGAGAGAATTGCTGCCACTGCCATCCGAGTATGGTCTCTCGCTTTCATTGGCTGGAACGCTTTTGGTTTTGATTGGTTCGTATCGCGGCGCTAACGCAAGGAACGCCATCAGAAAGGCGCTTTCGCACACCTTCTCCTAACATCGCTCTGCATGAACTGATCGCCAGCACATTCTGTCGCCGAGACATGTTTTGTGCCGTTGGCTGTGCTTGTCCATGAGAGAACACGCCATCAGCAAGCTCTTGAAAGTGAAACCGAAGCTGTGCTCAAGACGCATCGTTTCATTCGCCGGGCGCTTCATCAATCTCCATTTGCTGGACGCTTTGGCCTTCGTAGTCGCATTTGGACGCGGGAAGACAGTTCTTCGATGTCAGCCTTCCACCATTTGAACCTCTTTTTTGCGCGCAGGTAAAGTCTTGTGGCTGCTCGATGAGCATTTGGATGAAGAAAACCATGTGCCTCTTTGACCATGTTTCCTGTCGCCTCTTCCTGCAACAACCCCAACGGATCCAGGCAGCTCCTGGACGAAAGTGTTGGGCTTCGGAACCAGCGTGGGGCTACGCGCAGGCGCTAAATTCACACTTTGCTGATGCCTCTGCGGACACAATAATACCACACACACACCGGGTATTGGGTTTAACGCACACTTCTTGAGCAGGGCTCCGGGTGGAGTGTAGACGTCTGGTCTAACTGGGAGGATGAGGAGTGGCTTGCAAACTTCAGGATGAGCAGGAACACCTTCCGTGAGAATCAAGTATGAGCGTGGCTCCAATGATGCTTTAGTGACACAAATATGCTTCGGCTCTCCCGTGGAGATTAGAGGGGTATGGCAATTCAGGTATCTTGCCAGTCTCAAACTTCTTCAGGGAAGTGAGGCAGCAGTTCGTACGGCCTGACACCCGCCAATGAAGCTCTGTACCTAATTCTGCAAAGGGGCAAGTCTGTTCAAGAGAGTTGTTCAATTTGCAGATCCTGTGGACCGGGTAAGTTGATATGTGCAACTGTCATGAGGTGCTGTGCACTCTCACAAGTCCGCTCCCAACGCATGTACTTTAATCAAGCAAAACATTACTGGTAGATATTCTCTCAAGAGCTTGGGAGAGAGGGGGGATCTTGCGGGCCACCCCCCCCCCTGCTTCACTATAGAATCTGGTTGTTGCCATCAGTGGGAGGCCTGGACGAGCAGCGGCACAATTTCAGGTGGTGTGTGAGGCACTTTAATCATGAGGCACTTTAATCATGAGACCAGGTCGGCTTCCTGGTGCCCCCAACCTCGATGCTTTACAATATAAAAGGGGGGGGGGGGGGTTTAAAACATTTAGGCCACAAAATATTTGGTAATATTTGGCCAAAATAGTTGGGGGCATATAAAAGAGGGGGGGCATGTTAAATACATTTAGTCACCTAACTATTTGTGCCCCCCCGAACCAGAAATCTTCAATTTTCCTCCATGTTTTGTCGAATCCCATCTTTATGTAATGCAAGGGAGCATCTAAGCGCGTGGGTTCATGTCAAGAGTGTGAGTTGGATATTTAAAAAATGCACATGCATCACATGCACGAGTTTGGAATGTGAGGAGAGAGCTTCATCGTTTCTTTCCACTCATCTTCAGGTCATTGCTGGGTTTTCGAACACGGATTCCTTACATTGTGGGTGCGCTTGATGGATGCCACGCCACCATCACTTCCCTGGTGGATGCTCAGTAATGCGGAACCGGAAAAGTTATCTCCGACACTGTTCTAATGGCAGTGTGACTGCTTCGCCAAGGGAAGTTGGTTTCTACGAGGCTGACGTCGCCTGTCCGGAAAGGAAACCGATCATTTCCACATTTTCCGGCACCTCCTTTCATGCAAAGCATGGATCATGGAGCTTTATCTGAGGGAAGCTCTCAAAAGCCTTCCATCTGGAGGGGAAGCCCTACGCTTTAACCTGATGGAGTCGAATGCCTCCGCAGTGGTACTTCTGGCGGATGGCGCTCTCCTATGCGAATCGGTTGATGAAGCGCTACAGTGCACCACGAAAATCCAGCACAATAAACTTCAATAAGAGGTTGCCGGCGGGCACGGTGTGTCATGAACAGCCCCTTGGTCGGGCTGGAAGTAACGGTGGCAGCGCATCATGAGTGCATCATGAGTCGCGATGAGAGTGAGCCGCCATACACCTTATGCGCCAGTCCTTTTCAGGCTGGCAGCGCTCCACGGCGCTTAATGGGTTATTCATATGCCCATAGACGGCTTGGGGAGAGCGCCGTGGTTTGGAGGCTGCACATCAAATTGCTAGACATGGCTTTTGTAAATTAAGGCAGGGACATAGTAAAGGAAAACCACGGATTGATTTTTCCCCATCGACACTTCCACGTTCTGGTACATCTCTTTGAATTGAATTTTCTTATTCCTAAGGCATTGCAGAGTGGGGTGGAGTGAACGTGAAGATTGGATGGGGGGAATTTTGCTTGTGCTTGCTCTCTGGTTTTCGGGTATTGAGCCATGAGCACCACATTCACACGGCAAACTGATGACAATGCCCAGGTTTGGAGGATTTCTGTTTGGGTGGCGCGAATGGACGGATCAACAGAGGCGTGTCCCACAATTCATGTTGGCTTAAACGGTTGTGTTTGTCCGCCAAATTTTGAATTTCGCAATGTTTCTCCCCTTGGTCCAAGATGCACACTACCAATCTCCAGCTGATACACCCCAGGTGCGCATTTTGGCATTTGGCTAGTCTGGACTCCTTGGTCCACACTTTAACAAAAAGGGAGGGGGGGGGTTTCAGCAGAAGTCTCTCCTGGTGCAGTTTGGATCAGTGGCTCGCAAACTGTGCGTCAGTAAAAGTTCCCATTTGGCTAACTCAAGTTTCTATGATAATTTCAGAGCCAGCTCTCAACATGGAAATGGTAACCCGGTTTCCCAAACCATACTCCCATGGTGTGGCTAACAGCCCACAGCTACTCTGTGGCAAAACATGTGAAGCACCCTCGTTGCCCTTTCTGCTATTCCCCACCGTAGATCCCGTGTGAGAGCAATGTACAGTTTATGAAAACCTGCAGTTCTGCTTAATTGTCCACGCTGCCCTCTAACTGCCCGAGAAGTAACCTTCTGAGCAAACAGTTATGGAGCATTGCTTTGTGCAGATTTTCTCCTGTCAGTGCCACGATGGAGCCCGCTCATGCCATGTCACTCTATCGTGGTGTTGCCAAGAACGGACAGAACTCTCTATTTGCATACCCATGCTCACATTCGCCCGCCTCTTTCCCTGGCATCCCTTGTTCCCGAGCACCATCAGTAACAAGGGAGCCTGCGGAATTGTGAGAAGCGGAAGCTGACCCATATATCAACAGCTAACATGTGCCCTGTTGTCCTTTTTCTCCAAGTTCGAGATCTCCAACGCCGCGTTGTCACCCTCGAGGAGGCCAACAGGAAGCAGGCGGCGGACCATCAGACCCTCAGGCAGACGGTTAAGGAACTGGAGGCAACAGTGGAGCGGCTCATGGTCCTGATTGAGCAGGGACATTAAAATTCGAGAATGGACTATATATGAAGGGGGGGGGGTGTTAGCTTACAGTTTACAGTTACAGTTCAATGTTTACAGTTTACAGTTTACAGTTCAATGTTTAAAAATAAAGTTGTTGTTTCTGAAGAAATCACCTCGCGTAATTTTTAACTGTGCTGCGTTTGGGAGCCTATGGGACACCTCTGTTGCGAACCTGTGGCATGGGTGCCAGAGGTGGCACTCAGGGTCCTCTCTGTGGGCACCACACAAACAAAAACCCCTCCACCCTCCACCCACATCTGGGCTCCAGCCACCTGGAGACAATGAGCTTTACTATTACCATCACTGAACATTAATAGACATAGTTTGAGGAACCCTGGTAACTCCTGGTAAGCTTAGGTAACCCCACTGGATTGTCATGTGAAGAACCAAAATCATCATCTGTTACCTGGGAGAATGTCTGGTTGCTGGTAATGACAAAACCATCCAGGATTAAGTTTTAACAAGAAGGAAGAGCTGCACAGTAGGTTCAACTTAAAGCCATTAACACTACCACAAACCTTAGTCCCACCCTGATGCATCGGAGCCACCTGAAGTAACTCTTCAGCATTCTTAGTAAATTCGCATTAAGCGCAGACTGTATGGCAAATTAGTGCTGCCTTTTGTGATTTGGGCAATCAGTCTCAATGATTCACCATTATTTTATCTTAATCACCCAATCTGTGGCTGTTTGGCCCGAGAGAATGAGGGGCGAGCGCCAAGGCTTGCATGGAACCAAAGTTTGAAGAAGGGTGATGTCCCATGGGCAGAGGAAAGGTCATGACTCACAGTGGTGGAACAATGTATGCAACAGGGAGAGAAGTTGGTGCCGACATAATTTCAATCTTTTTTTGGAATGTAATCATTCCCAAAAAAAGGGTGGGGGGAGGCATGTCCGATTGGAGGCTTCGGCACCACCTTCCCTCAGCTCTCCACGGCCTCCTGTTGTGATTACACGTGGATTGCATGTGGACTGCATTCCTGTTCCAGCGAGACTGATGCTCACATGATGAGGTTTAAGCCAGAGAAGTGTGACACACTGGCAACCGCAACCTCATTTAAAAAAATCTCCAGTGTGAACATTTTTTCCGCATTCAATCTTACCACATCGTGTGGAACCCCTCGACCTTTGCTTAGATGTAAAATAGGGTCACCTTTATTCGAGGGTGACAAACTTGTAAGGGTCCTCCATACGGTGTGAGATGCAAAACCGAACAATGAACAGTGAAACAAAACCAAATAACTTGACATGAAACGAACTAGTCAGTAGTAGCACATCAGAGATCCAATATTCGTTTCTGCTATGAAACTGACACTGGTCCCCCTCCCAATTTCCCTTCCCTGAACATTCCCGGCTGATGACTGCTCTATCTGCTCCCTGAGACACTGACGTTTGGCTGGCGAGCCAGTCCCACTCTTCCCTAGCACATGGATCTCGCCTTGGGTCGCCTTGCCTTGGATAGGAGACGTCTCCCGGGTAACACTGAAATGGAGGGAGCGTGACAGAGGTGGTCTGTTCTCCCTTTCATTCTGAGTTGAGGTGGCACGACGGTGTGAGCCACACGCACTCCTTGTGGGAGTGTCAGCAGCAAGCTCGGGTTGTGTTCCGCAATCATTTGAACCCACAGGTGATGGAAAACAAAAGGCTCTGAGCTGCTCCTCTTGACACTCCCCATGCACATTTTGGCACTGGTGTGGTGTGGCTGCTTGGGGGTGGCAAACATGTGAGGGCCTGGCGGCTGTGTTCCTCGGAGAGTGAGGTAGCTGGTCTCCCGCAGCCACACCACTCAGCACATGGTTCACCAGAGTTTCCATTATATTGTCGGCCCGCTCTGCTCTGGCAAATCTTTGGCGAACGATGTCCACCAGGCTCTCCATCGCTGTTCCCGCCCCTACGTATTTCTCGTCATCAGGGAATCAAATCTCTCACGATTCAGTTCTGTTCTCCTGCCGACTCCCAACGCTCCTGGCCTTCGGCCTCTCCCTGCTCCACCATGGCACGCCGCCGGTTCGCCAGAATCCCCACTGCCGGGGTTCTCCTTTCTCTTGTTGCCCTTTGCACCCCCTCTGCGGGCACAGCTGGTCCTCCTTCGTGGTGTGACAGAGCCCGCAGTTAGAATGTGTCCACATAATGGGAGGCTTTCATTCAGCACAAATTGCAAATCGTGCATTTCAGGCTGACTGACACAGAGGGCTACTACACGGGCCGGATCGGCATGAGAGGATTTTACCAAAGATCAAGTTCAACCATACCTGTTGGCTGCGGTGGGGCAAGTCCTCCCCAGGAAGCTGGTGTTCTCCTTGGTCCTCCATTGCTTGCACCAATTCTCCGCCAGCTTCATCTGTGCGTGAACATGAGGAGAGGAAGGGTAAACAGCCTGTCAATGTATGAATGGGCTGGAATCTGAATGATTGTTTAGAACGACCTGGCTGGCAGTGGGCCATGCAGCCAGATGCATATTATTTAGGCTGAAGAAGCGCATGAACTGTCAGTCTCAAATAATGAACAGTGCACAGATCGCTGAGGTGTTACTGACCTTAGGGGATAGATGGTCCAAGCACGGCTTCAATTGCAGCCTCCCTTCTGCGTCACCCACTTCTCAAGATGGTCGCTCCCTGCGACAAGTGCGCTCATGATCAGTCATGGTGGCATCCAGATCACTCTCCTGCAGTAAAATATGAGAGAGTGGACTGTATGATGTCGTCTCAACAACCCCTAAGGATATTGGTATTCAGTAAGAGTGAAAAAAAAATTGTGGAGAAGTGCAAGCTGTAACAACTTCATGTTGTTCTCTGACAGTCTTCGCTACCACCTCAGCCAAAAAATCCTCCCAGTCGTGCCAGGACTGAAGCTTTTAATGGACATTGGCAGCGGCAGCTGCCCAGGCATCACCCAGTGGGGGGGGCATCCAAATCCACGTTTAAATTTTTGGGCATTTTAATGTTTTCCGGTTTGGCGGTTCGCATGAGATGTAGCGCAGTTCTTAGGCTGGTGACACCAGAACTTCAGCGTATCATCTGGAGACTGCCCTTATGCCACACCCCAAAGTTTTCTGTTGAGGTTTTTTCAGGGAGTCCCAAATGATGGACTCCAAGTGTGTGTGCCCCTATACCCCATTGTTTCCGAAAATGAGGTAATGGGAGATAGGGGCCCACCAGTTTTGAGGGTCCAACATCACTACGGCCCCTCTAACAAAATACTTCTGCACAAAACCTGGGGGGGGGGCAGCTTCTTCAGGGCAGCCTCGATGAGACCATAGTAGTGAAGCTGCAGACCGTGCCTTCATAAAATCCCTCTCGCCTTTTTTTTATCAACCCCTCATGCACTTCACAATGCAGAAAACTGAATGCAGAACAGCAGAAGCTTGGGCATATCTCTAGGATGTCCCATCAGAGGGTGCGGCTTTTGCGATCAATGCGTGACGCTGCAGAAATTCAAGGGAATTGTATGAAGATGATGGCACCCCCCAATTTTGGCGCAGTATCATGCACTGGGTTCAAAGTTTTGGACACACAAAGGGCAGCCACCATCACCTCAGCAAAGAATGGGTGATGGGGCACCTCCTCTTAGGATCCATAACTTTGGCCCCCCTGAACAGCAAACTTTGGGGGGTTCCATAGGGACAATTTCCAGATGTTAAACTGAACCTTTTTTGCTGATACATCCAAAAATGCTTGTTGGAAGGTAGGGGCATTTCTGAAGGCACAGTTAAGCGACAACTTTCTGGAGTCTCATTCAGTGACAGCCCTGAGGAAAAAAACCAACCCAAGGTTTGGTGTATTTTGTTCATGGGGCCAAAGTTATGGACCCTCAAAACTGTAGACCCATCTCCACAGTGGGAAGCGGTCTCCTGATGAAGGACACTTAATGAGGTTTCGGACTGCTAAGCCTAAGAAATCTCAATTAACTTCCAACCCCCGCAAACCCCCATAAATAGCAATGCAGAAAATGCGGAACAGAGATTCTTGCACACTTTTCAGAAATATTACTGCATTTTTTGACATTTCGCCAATAATAATCTAAGGGCCGGGACCCGCAGCTTAAAGCGTTAGTGAAAATATGTACCTGTCCAACAATTGCACGCAAGTTTAAAGCCAGTGCCGATGACAGCCCGCAAGTCACCCGTAACCTGCTGCTCAAGGTGCTCCCGATGAAGTTCCATAGTCGTTGAATAATCAAATGCGTTGCACATTTCATGGCTGTGGGGAAAAACAATTGTCTCTCAACCGCACCACGCTGATCACTCACCCATTCTCAAGTTCTGCAGCTGATGTTCCTGGCTGTGACTGCCGCACCTGTGATCAAGGATAAAGACGGCTTTTTAAAAGGCCGTATTGGGGAGAAATTGGCCATTCTGCGGCTCCCGAGAGCACCAGACCATGCCAGCAGCCTGAACAGGCACTCAGAATCAGAAGTTAGGAGACAGAGACCGTTGACAAGGGAGGGTGTGTCTGACTGAAAATCTTTCGTTTCCAGATGTTTGTGCACTGCATGCCCGGCATCCATTCCTTGGGTTTTTTTGCCAATGCAGTGCACAAGGTTGTAGCTTAAGGCCTTCGGCTATCTCCTTTGGGAAATGTCAGCTCCTGCACCCCTCACTCACCTTTGAGCATCTCTTGCCAACGCATCGAGCGCGGCATGTTGATGCTTAATACCTGTGTTTGTGGAGAAAGGAAGCATGTGTTAGTGGCTGAACAGTGAACTCCACTCCCGGTTCGAACGGCCAAAAATTCTCCATCGCAGCAGTCGAGGGGTGGGGATGTCGCGTTAGCAGAATCCCTAATGGAGATATCAGAAACCACCCAGAAAACAACTCCTAACCCTAAAAAAAAAGAGCACCTGTCACACTTCACCGGATTCCAGCAAAGATGGACTGGGTGGGCGAATGTCCATCTCATTTATTGTCATCAAAGGCCTGGCGGAGCTTTATGCGGCCCACATCCATTAAGCTGTGTGGCCTCTAGTGATGCATGCGATGTTTCTGCAGCAGAAGGAGCTCTGCGGCTGACATAAAATGCACTCCGCCTATAGGGATCCTCGTTATTAACTGGACTTATCATTAGCAAAATGCGGTCCAGTTCACTGTAGAAAGGTATGGTTTTCCTGGAATTGCCAGAGATGGAATTGTGTTGCTTTGCATCTTTAAGATCTCTTCGCCCTTTCGCTTCGTTCTGCACTCTACCGCCCGACCTATTGTGGCCCTATGCCACGATCTGCTGGTACACAGACTTCGAAAACATCCATATTCTTGTGCATTTTTTGCAATGCAATCTGGACCTCCCCAAATACTGATGAGATCCCTAGTTTCGCGATCGCGCCATGCGCCACACCTACTTCACCCGTCTGCTTATCTGAATCTGGCTGTTGTAGTAAACGAGGCTCCCCGAATTCTGCATAATTCATGCGCCGGTGAAGTTGTTTCAAAGCCTCAAGACACGCAAGGCCC
>NC_059437.1:2721448-2736448 GCF_021028975.2 Sphaerodactylus townsendi | reverse complement strand
GAACCTGCGGCTCTCCAGATGTTCAGGAACTACAATTCCCATCAGCCTCTGTCAGCATGGCCAATTGGCCATGCTGGTAGGGGCTGATGGGAATTGTAGTTCCTGAACATCTGGAGAGCCGCAGGTTCCCTACCCCTGATCTAGATGTTCCCCATCTGCCCCCAGACGAAATCTGACCTTGGGGCAAAGTTGCCTCTCTTTTTCCTCATCCCACCCTGCACCCCTGAATCGGTAAGGGCTTTGGGGGGGTTGATCTAGCTTTTCCCCATCTGCCCCAGACGAAATCTGACCTTGGGGCAAAGTTTTCTCTCTTTTTCCTCATCCCACCCTGCACCCCTGAATCGGTAAGGGCTTTTGGGGGGGGGGGTTGATCTAGCTGTTCCCCATCTGCCCCCAGATGAAATCTGACCTTGGGGCAAAGTTGCCTCTCTTTTTCCTCATCCCACCCTGCACACCTGAATCGGTAAGGGCTTTGTGGGGGGTTGATCTAGCTGTTCCCCATCTGCCCCCAGACGAAATCTGACCTTGGGGCAAAGTTGCCTCTTTTTTTCCTCATCCCACCCTGCACCCCTGGATTGGTAAGGGATTCGGGGGGGGGGGTGATCTAGCTGTTCTCCATCCGCCCCCAGATGGAGGCTGACCTTGGGGCAAGTTGCTCGCTGATCTAGCTGTTCCCCATCCGCCCTCAGATGGAGGCTGACCTTGGGGCAAAGTTGCCTCTCTTTTTCCTCATCCCACCCTGCACCCCTGGATTGGTAAGGGATTCGGGGGGGGGGGTGATCTAGCTGTTCTCCATCCGCCCCCAGATGGAGGCTGACCTTGGGGCAAAGTTGCCTCTCTTTTTCCTCATCCCACCCTGCACCTCTGGATTGGTAAGGGCTTCGGGGGGGGGGTGATCTAGCTGTTCTCCATCCGCCCTCAGATGGAGGCTGCTTAAAGTGTGCCTCTCTTTTTCCCCATCCCACCCTGCACCTGGATTGGTAATATGGCTTCTGGCACGAAGAACCCCATCTGCCCCCAGACGAAATCTGACCTTGGGGCAAAGTTGCCTCTCTTTTTCCTCATCCCACCCTGCACCCCTGAATCGGTAAGGGCTTTGGGGGGGGGGGGGGTTTGGTATCTGAAGCTGTTCCCCCCATCTGCCCCCCAGACCACGGGAAATCATTGACCTTGGGGCAAAGTTGCCTCTCTTTTTCCCCATCCCACCCTGCACCTCTGGATTGGTAAGGGCTTCGGGGGGGGGGGTGATCTAGCTGTTCCCCATCTGCCCCCAGACGAAATCTGACCTTGGGGCAAAGTTTCCTCTCTTTTTCCCCATCCCACCCTGCACCTCTGGATTGGTAAGGGCTTCCGGGGGAAGGATTGATCTAGCTGTTCCCCATCTGCCCCCAGACGAAATCTGACCTTGGGGCAAAGTTTCCTCTCTTTTTCCCCATCCCACCCTGCACCTCTGGATTGGTAAGGGCTTCGGGGGGGGGGGTGATCTAGCTGTTCTCCATCCGCCCCCAATGCTCTTTGAGCACTCCTGTGGGAGATCCTAAAGCTCTTAGATCACTCCCGTGGGAGATCCTCAGCAGGAGTCAACTAAATAAATGAATCTATCCTGTGAGCCTGAAAATAGAAGTCCACTCTCTGAAAGGGGTCGCAGAATTGATTGTTAGCGGTCAATCTGGTGGCCCCAGAGCAGAATCCAGACATGGAGGAAGTATCCCCCCTCGCCAGGTTCTCCCATTATTCTGTTCGGCTATGGGACACCCACTTTAGTTTTGCAAATACGTGACGTGCTGTGTGATTTGGGGCCATTGTGGCACCACGGAGCATGGGCTGCAGAATTAATGGGTTGAGACATGTTTGGTCGTGGTGGAGGAGGGTGGCCGCCCACACTGGGAGGGGGGGAGCAGAAAACTCAGCATTTGTCCCGGACTCCGCTTCCCCTGCCTACGCCTCTGCTTTTGCTGCTACTGTTTCGTCAGCATCTATTGCTGGCGTCTTCAGCGTTAGGAGGAAAATCTACCAGACCATGGCCACGCAGCCCAGAAAGCCCACAACGGCCAGAGGCGCAAAGCCTCACTGAGCCAGAGGTCAGCCAGCTGAGAGGCAAGCCAAAGTGGTCCTTTTAGTGCTCAGGGCAGGCTTTTCCTGCCGGCTGCTCCCACCCACCCTCCCTCCCGTTAACATCATGGGATTAGCCAGTCGCTTTGGGGCCAAGCAGGAATTTTTGGGGGTTCTCCTGATTGCCACCTGGGAGTACCTCTTTTTTTGCCTGCTTCATGATGTTGGCGGTGATTGGTGGGTTTTAAAAAATTCAATCGGCCTGGTTAATTGCTGTGCAGGCCAGATTTATTGAGGCCAGATTTATTAAACCTCTTATTTATTGAGGCCAGATTTATTGAGGCCAGATTTATTGAGAGTTGTGTGCAGTTTATCAGTTTATTAAACTAGTCAAGTCCAAACTGCTTTGTTCTGTCTTCTTTGGGCTGGCGTCTGGGCAAATAATCCCATGTCTACTTTTTATTTTTGTTTTTTTACAGGGAACTCATTTTAGGAAAAACCACACCATTAAGCTATGCCTTCCAATCACACTCCCCAGCACTTCCAAAACTAGAGGTGTCTCCATTTTCCTATTCAACGTCGCTTAATTTGGCGTAACCAAAACTCAGTCCGACTCCCTGGAAGGTTTCTTTTTTCAGACATGGCTAGAGAAGGGATGGCTTCCACTCTTTTTGCCCTGTATACTGAACGTTGGCCAGATATTGTTCCTAATAGAAATTGTATCCTAGTTGGAAGTGTTCAGAATAGGAGACTGAAGTATTGCTGGGAATTTTAATGGTTAGCAACCCAGATCAATTTATCTAAATCTCTACTCAGACATAGCACAGTCTCTTGGAAATCTTTTTAATTTTTAAAAAAAAATTCCACAAAAAATAACGGTTGTGAAAGAAGAAATTCAGCAGAAAGCAAAAGGAATACATTACATGGATGCGCAATAGTACTGGTCTACATACTGAAGGCTCCTTCCGCACATGAAGAATAATTCACTTTCAATTTACTTTCACAATTGTTTGCAAGTGGATTTTGCTCTTCTGCACATAAAATTCAGCTGCAAAGCACATTGACAGGAGCCTCCGTTTTGACCACTTAAACAATTTAGTTGGTTTTAATTAAATAGTTATTACAATTTTTAAAAAATACTTTAGTGGGAAAATTCATATAAACTTAAATACATAAACTATAACACCCTGGTGTCAGCACATATTCCTGGATTGCCTCGTTCCTCTGGGACCGGAGCCAACAAGCGTAGTGCGGGGACCAGGCCTCCCGGCGGTACCTGCTTCATTGCGGTGTACCTCAGGGGGCGTTGTTATCCCCGCTGTTATTTAACATCTATACGCCATCCCTTGCTCAACTGGTGCGGAGCTTTGGGCTGATCTGCCATCAATATGCTGATGACACTTCGCTCATTCTGCTGATGGAGGGGGGAGCGGTCACCCTCCCCCACAACGACCAAACAATGATTTTTTTGTGCTCCATTCCCCCCCCCCCCATATTAAGGCTATTCACAATTGCAAACAAAATTTTAGGAATAGAAGAACAGTTTGGATTCATACATTGCCTATAAGGAGTCTCCAACAACTAACAAACACCCCCCTTTCCTCTCCCCACAGCAAACACCTTGTGGGGCAGAGAAAGTGGGGCATCAAACTCAGCTCTGCAGATTACAGCCCAGCCCCACAGCAAAAGTTAAGAAGCCAGGCGCTCCACCCCCCATATTAAGGCTATTCACAAATGCAAACCAAATTTTAGGAATAGAACAGCAGTTTGGATTCATACATTGCCTATAATGAGTCTCCAACAGCTAACAAACACCCCCCTTTCCTCTCCCCACCACAGCAAACACCTTGTGGGGCAGAGAAAGTGGGGCATCAACACACACACACACACACACACACACATACCACACACACACACAACCCCAATCAAGGCCATTCACAATTGCAAACCAGATTTAAGGGACAGAAGTGCAGTTTGGATTTGCACATTACCTTTAAGGAGTCTCCAAACAGTTCACAAACGCGCCCTCCCTTCCTCTCCCCACAACAAACACCTTGTGGGGCAGGGATTGCCTCCCAAGCCGGCCTATGGACTTCTGGCGCCCCTCTGCTTTGGAGAAGGCTTGAGAGCAATGGCAAGGACTTAAAGGCGAATAAGGCACTGCACTCTGGGTGAGAGGGAGGGGAGGCGGAGCTCCCCAGTCCTCCTCCTGGAGGCACAGTGGCATTTCTTCCCCGCCCTCTGGACACTCAGGGCCACCGTAGAGAGTGGGCGGGGCTATGTCAGGTTTCCTGAATTCTTGCTGTAGCCGGCTTCCTCAATGCCTGCTGGGGCTTGCAAAATCCGATTGTGTGAGGGGATGCTTTGGCGCCCCCCACGTGACTGCAATGGATGCGCCCGGGGACAAGGGGTACCCCTTGTCCCTAGGCAAGTACACCAGTGTCTGGAGGGGAGGCCACCAAGCAAGTCTGAGGTTGCAACACCTCAGAGGCAGGCAATGGCAAGACACCTCTGAATGTCTCTTGTCTTGACCCCCCTGTGGCTGGGACTGGATGGCACTTTCCACCAACCCCAATTCAGGAGGGCTTGGGTGGGGGTGGGGAGACTGAAGAGGAAGAAGAAGAGTTGGCTTTTATACACAGCGTGTCTCCACTGAAAGGAGGCCCTTTCCACACAAATCACCTAAAACATTCGGGAAACGTTTTCAGTCCCCACCTTTCCCATGCTGTTTGTCCACACTCACCCCCTCGACATGATTCATGGCCGCCATTAGGTGCCTCCCCCTCCCCCTTTGGAGTTATTTGTTGAATTAATGTGCTTCAGTGCTTCTTGCTGTCATTCTCTATAGCTCATATAATTGATGCTTTAAATATTTAAACCCCCCCCAACCCCCCCCCCCGCCCCCCGAAATAATGAAAATAAACAGGCCAATGGGAACAGGGTGAGCTCAGTGACATGATAAAATGGCACCGGGGAGAAAGTTCAGGGACTAGTAAGTAGAATACATTTTGATAATGTTTCTAACAAAAGAATTGTTTTAAAAGGGGATTCATTTTAAAACATTTTGAGGCTGGAAATAAAAACATTTTTGGGATGTAAGGGGGACAAAACATGGTGGAACTCTATGGAGAATACGTTTTATTTCCTGGGATGTGAGTTTTCTGGGTTGTATGGCCAGGTTCCAGTAGTATTTTCTCCTGATGTTTCACCTGCATCTGTGGAGGATGCCGACCACAGATGCAGGTGAAACATCAGGAGAAAATACTACTGGAACACGGCCATACAAAACAGAAAACCCACAACATCCTAGCAGGGGCGTAACGAGGCAAACTGTAGCCCTGGGCAAAACCTGAGTTGGATGCCCCCCCCCCCCCAATGGGCGGCCACTCCACCATGATCAAATGTTTTTGCATCAGGACATTGGTGCGTGCAGGGGGTGCATTTGTAGACATATCACCACTAAAATTCCAGTGCATCATCAGGAGACTGTCCTTATGCTACCCCCCAAGTTTGGTGAGGTTTGGTTCAAGGAGTCCAAAGTTATGGACCCTCAAAACTGTAGCCCCCATCTCCTATTAGCTCCCATTGGAAACAATGGGGGATAGGGGCACCCCCTTTGGGAGTCCATAACTTTGGACTCCCTGAACCAAACCTCACCAAACTTGGGGGGTAGCATAAGGACAGTATCCTGATGATACGCTGAAATGTTGGTGCCGCTAGCCTAAAAACTGCGCCCCCTGCAGGCCAAAAATGGAAACCACTAAAAATATCCAAAAACGAACCCAGCATTTTGATGCCCCCCCCCAACAAGGTGATGCCCTGGGCAGCTGCCCACCTTGCCCAATGGGCATTCTGCCAGTGCTTGCACTACTTCTGTTCATAGTTTACCCTGGGTAAAAATTCCAAAGGGTCAAAAAGGATGGGGACTCCTGGCCTACACATCAGCTTGCCAAGTAGGGCACATCATGGCTGCCTAGGGGGCATTTCAGCTCAAGGTAATGATGCAGGGGGAAAGCTGCGACCCCTTTTCCCCTTGTGCCATGATCTTAAGCCAAACTGGGGCCCCACAGGGCTAGGAATTGTTCTAAGCGCAAGATTCCCAGCACACAAATATTGGAGAAGACTGGGTGGGTGGGGCAGAGAACAAGACGAGAACAACATAATTTGTAATTAAGGCTAGAATCTACGTGGATGCTGCCTTTGCTGCAGTTCATTCCATCCCATCCATTAATTTAGTACTGAGAGACCCACAAGACATGAGCAATTCATAAACAGCATATCCAAAATTAACGTATGCAAAAAAGAGCCAGCATGATGTAGTGGTTAAGAGCAGGTGGATTCTAATCTGGAGAACCAGGTTTGATTCCCCACTCCTCCACCTGAGTGGCAGAGGCTTATCTGGTGAGCCAGATGTGTTTCTGCACTCCTACATTCCTGCTGGGTGACCTTGGGCTAGTCACAGTTCTTTGGAACTCTCTCAGCCCCACCTACCTCACAAGGTGTCTGTTGTGGGGAGAGGAAGGGAAAGGAGCTTGTAAGCCACCCTGAGTCTTCTTACAGGAGAGAAAGGTGGGATATAAATCCAAACTCCTCCTCTTCTTCTACATCTGCAGATTTGAAAAACTCAGTTATGGTATATAAGAAGTAATGCAATTCAGTGCCATAGACAGGAATTTTTCAACTGCTATAAATCACAATAGGATCAATATCTACTAGTAACTTATGAGTTCCTGTTTTGCAACAGGGCTCCATTTCTGAATATATCTATTAATCCATTTTTTCAAGAGCCACGTTGTATTTCTCACAGTCAGTAAATGCCAGATGGTATCTGGATCCCCCGATTTACAGTCTCAAAACCGTTTGGCAAAGGGGATCCATTGATGTCTGTCAGTTCCATTAATGGCAGAGCATTTGGTCTTGCCTTGTTGCAGTTTAATAACACAATGATTTTCAAATTGGATTGTAGATCTTCATTTCTATTTAACATATGTAGCTGATCAGATGGTGGTAGTTTGTTAAAAGAACAGAGTAAATTGGAGTTCACTTGACCATATTGAGTGATGATCTATTTGGTCCATTTAAGCTTGTTTTTACTTGGGGATCATCAGCCTTCTGACATTTCTTGCAAGGAAAGGTTAGATCAACAAGTGGAGGAACCCCAGTATTGTATTTCTGACTTGCAGAAAAACTGGATTTCCCGAGGAGATCCTAATACTTCATTAGTCAATCAATCAATCAATCAATCATTTATTTACAGTCAACGACCAGTACAACAAAACAAATATGCATCAATTTCACAGTGCCATTAGCATAAACTATATGTGTACAAAAAATACACTAAAAGCACAGATCAAGGATAATATGTAATCTAAGGTATATACAAAGGGGATATTCGCATGAACTGAATATTCTTGTTATTATTTGTTTACAGTCAATGACTAGTACTTAAAATCCCTACTTCATTAGTCTAGCTAGGGTTACTTAAACAATTTATTGAGCTGCACATCAGTTTGAACCTCGCTCTGATAGGGCCAAGACGCAGATACTCCTTAATGATCGCTGTTCTAAACAGACTGAAGATGTAGTGAAGTTCATAACTCTGGCTTTGTTAAAATACTAGTCATTATTAATTTGATCTTATTTTGGTTATCCTTGTTTTAAAATTTTAACTCATGCCTGATAAAGGTGATTGATTGATTGATTGATTGATTGATTGATTGATTGATTGATTGATTGATTGATTGATTGATTGATTGATTGATTATCTAGCTAGGGGATTAGTTGGTTTACTAGCATGGCTTTTACAGTTTCCTGGTAATGATGACATTGAAATTTCTCTAAATTCCCTCCTGTCTAAAAGCAAGCAAGGGATTGACTTTGAGAAAAAGTGGGGATGCCCGGGCGCGCACCAGGGATGCAGCGCGCTGAGAGCAGCGCGCAGCATAGGGGGGATCGGGGTGAGTGGGGAAACGCCCTAAGACGATGCAGAACTCAGCCACAACACTCTGCTTGTCTCCAAGCCAGAATCAGACGTCATTCCAGGTTCTTACGTATGGCTGTTGAGTGCTTTCAGATAACTTCTGCCTTATGGGAACTTTATACATTAATGATCCAGGCATCCTATTGTTGACAGCCTCACTCAGATCTTGCAAACTGAGGCCTGTGTCTTCATTTGCTGAGTCAGTCCATCTCACGTTGGCTCTCCCTCTTTTCCTGCTGCCTTCACCTTTTCCTAGCATTAACGTCTTTTCCCATGACTCTTGTCTTCCTACACAATCGAGCAGTGTGGTCCCGACGACAGACCAGAAAATGCAAAGGACTCTGGGAGATGTAGTCTAGAAGGTGCCATTTCTTATGTGTAGAGGGGCTGACAGGACAGTTTTACAAATCCAGTTTTACAAATGAAGTGGGGATTGCCTATGGAGATGGGAAGAACTCCCCCCATCCTTTGCAAAGCCGGGATCCAGCTTTGCAAATTGGGGCAGGGGGGTGCCTATAAAGATGGGAAGTACTCTCCTCATCTTCAAAGGCATTCTGCTGGCTGTCCTTGGAAAAGCTGGGCTGTTGGGGCAGGTGGAGGAGGGGGAAGCACCAATCACTGTTTCCTGTAGATAAGCAGTGGCCATGGCTCTTGCCCTGCTGGGAGGATGAGTTTTCTAGAGCCCATTGTATTTTTCCCACTGGTCTTTAGAACACAAGAACAGAAGAACTAGCCTGCTGGATCAGACCAGAGTCCATCTAGTCCAGCACTCTGCTACTCGCAGTGGCCCACCAGGTGCCTTTGGGAGCTCACGTGCAGGAGGTGAAAGCAATGGCCTTCTGCTGCTGCTGCTCCTGAGCACCTGGTCTGCTAAGGCATTTGCAATTTGAGATCAAGGAGGATCAAGATTGGTAGCCATAGATCAACTTCTCCTCCATAAATCTGTCCAAACCCTTTTTAAAGCTATCCAGGTGGCCATCACCACCTCCTGTGGCAGCATATTCCAAACACTAATCACATGTTGCGTGAAGAAGTGTTTCCTTTTATTAGTCCTAATTCTTCCCCCCAGCATTTTCAATGAATGCCCCCTGGTTCTAGTATTGTGAGAAAGAGAGAAACATTTCTCTCTGTCAACATTTTCTACCCCATGCATAATTTTATAGACTTCAATCATATCCCCCCTCAGACGCCTCCTCTCCAAACTAAAGAGTCCCAAACGCTGCAGCCTCTCCTCATAAGGAAGGTACTCCAATCCTTCAATCATCCTCGTTGCCCTTCTCCGCACTTTTTCTATCTCTTCGATATCCTTTTTGAGATGTGGCGACCAGAACTGAACACAGTACTCCAAGTGCGGTCGCACCACGGCTTTATATAAGGGCATGACAATCCTTGCAGTTTTATTATCAACTCCTTTCCTAATGATCCCCAGCATAGAGTTTGCCTTTTTCACAGCTGCCATACATTGAGTTGACATTCCCATGGAACTATCAACTAAGATGCCCAAATCCCTTTCCTGGTCTGTGACGGATAGCACTGACCCTTGTAGCGTGTATGCTAGTCTTCTCATAATGTGACCAAAATAAAAAAAATATCCTCAGTTTAATCTCCTTAGCATCTACGGAATGTTCAAGGTTGAGTTGATCTAGAACCCACGCACTTGTCTTTTTAGAAGTCCACAATATCTGCACAGTTCTTTTCCGATTCCACATTTCAATGACTCAACTTCCTTCCTGTCAGCTGTCATCATTGTCCAGCTTTCATACCCACAAACAGTAAGGGTAACACTCTCTATTGCTTGCGCTACGCAAGTGTAACCTCCATGCTCAGAATGGGTTGGCCCAGAAAGGGGTGGAGACTCAAAGCAGCAGAACACTGCAGAGCTCATGTAGTTTGGAGGAGACAAGGCTACCAGACTCGGACCTTGATTTGTATAAGCCCTTAACACCTTGTTAAGGTAACTGCAATGTTGTTGGGAACTACTGGGCAGGTAGTTGTTTGTTTTTGCTATGTTGTAAATGTTGGAGTTTATTTGGGTGCTGTGTGGTTTCCGGGCTGTATGGCCGTGTTCTAGCAGCATTCTCTCCTGACGTTTCGCCTGCATCTGTGGCTGGCATCTTCAGAGGATCTGATGTTGGGAAAGCAAGTGGAGTATATATAACTGTTGGAGTGTCCAGGGTGGGTGGAGAAACATTGTCTGTGAGTAACAAAGAAGGCAACCAGGTCAATCGTTGAGGGCATCTGAATAGAAGTATGAGTAACAATGAAGACTATAGCATGGGAGTAACACAGGAGATAGCAAGGTCACTGGTGGGAGCATCTGAATAGAAGTATCCTGGCCTTTGTTTCTTTTGTCTATGGTCATCCTGTGTTTGTGTGGAGCTGGTTAGACACTGTGTTTATAATGGGTGAGAGTTCTCCTGGAAACTTTCACCATGTTGAATCCTGTTCATCAAGCCCTTGGAGTCTTCAGGAGCCAAAGGAGAATTGGACTTGGCAGTATCAGTAGACTGTAAATATAAGGACTTGAAAATGCAAACCTGAACAGGACCTTGAAGTGTGATGTTAAATGTTGATGTTATATGTTAAGAAAGTAAACTATTTTGTTTTTTAAAATTTGTTGTTGCAAACTCATTCCAAGTTCTGCCCCACAGAACCCACAGATAGAGGTTACGCAAGCAGCAACGCACTGTTCTACTGCAAGGCCATTCTTCTGCTTAGTTAAAGAGCTCATTTCCCGGGGCACTGCTAGAGTCTTCTTCTGTGTCAAATTATCCAAGAGGATAGAATACATTTCCATTTTTATATGCGGCATGTTCAGCCGGTTAGTCATGCTTTTCAGCAATACTGGTATCGTTTCCTTCTTCACAGCAATGAGCAGTCACTGTAGCAATTTCATCTCATACAAAGATCCCCTTTCTGGCAGTTTCAGGTCCAGTTCATCAGGGAGACATGGAAAATACGAGGCACTCTTCCGATGTCAACGGAGATGTCACAGTTTAGAATTAGCCGCCAGTGTGCAGAGCCATCACTAACTATAAATGGCTTAGAACAGTGATGGCGAACCTATGGCACGGGTGCCAGAGGTGGCACTCGAAGCCCTCTCTGTGGGCACGGGCACACAGAGTTCGTCATGTGGGGTGCAGAAAGTCACCCCTCACACACACACACACACACATCTAGGCCGGCCTGGGCTACTGAGCACGGAATGCGCGCACTGCCATGAGGGGGTTCACAGAGGAGGCAGAGATGCTAGAGAGGCACAGAGCGGTGCGCACGGGACTTGCTGGAGGCTAGAGCAGGCTTCCCCCTTTTTGAGCAGGTGGGGCAGGGGAAGAGGGAGCCAACTGTTTTTTTTTCTAAACTAAAACCCCAGCATTCAGGTTCTAAATCTAGGTGGCCGTGGAAACAGCCTTTCTGTGAGGGAGGAGAATGAAACAGCCAGTCTTCCTGTGAGGGGAAGTAGTAGACCGGCGGCCGGGGGCAGCATTCAGGTTAAATTGCTGTGTTGGCACTTCGTGATAAATAAGTGGGGTTTGGGTTGCAGTTTGGGCACTCGGTCTCAAAAAGGTTCGCCATCACCGGCTTAGAAGATGGGCTACTGGGGAGATTCATTTGCTCCACAGAGCATCACCTGTCAAGGAGACCACAGCATCAAGCTCTCTGATCAAGCCCGGCTGGGTTGGTGCTTGAGACCTGAAGAAAGAAGGGCTGTGGCTCCGTGGCAGAGCATTTGCATGGTCTGCAGAAAGTCCCAGATTCAGTCTCCAGCATCTCCAGAAGGATCAGGTAGCAGAAGGATCAGGATGGGAAAGACCTCAGCCTGAGATGCTGGAGAGCCACTGCCAGTCTGAGGCCGTTTCTGCACAGTCAAAATATCCTGGGTTGAGCAAGAAAAATATCTCTGTGCAAAAATATCTCCGCACAGTTCCCGGTGCTAAGCAAAGTCTGGCCTGGTGTTACCCTGCGATATTTTCCTTACCCCTGGATTTTAAAAAATCACCAGTTTGGAGGTTATTTTCAAAAATCCTGGCGTGGTCCTACTTGTACTTAAAAAAGGTTCAGGCCAGCCAAGCCTAAGAAACATGGACTGTACATATAGTGATACAAGGCAATGAGCTAATTGGTATCTGCAAATAGTTTGAGTATAAATTCCATAGATAATTCATAAACCGTTCATAAAGATTATTCATAAAGATATATTGTGCTTATATGATAAGTAATTTTCAACTGGGTATAAAGGTGATAACAAAACATATAATGAGGGCACATAGGCAACTTAAGACACGTAATGGGACTGTACTTAGTAATAAATTCTCATTGAATATTGATGATACTGACTCTTTCAATTGATTGGAACGCAATAGGAGTGTTGCAGGTTTCGTGTCTTATGGACAATGCTTATGACATCCTATACCCGTGGTGGCAAACCTTTGGCACTCCAGATGTTATGGACTACAATTCCCATCTTTCCCATCACCTGCTACCTGATCCTTCTGGAGATGCTGGAGACTGAATCTGGGACTTTCTGCAGACCAATTGGCCATGCTGGCAGGGGCTGATGGGAATTGTAGTCCATAACATCTGGAGTGCCAAAGGTTCGCCACCACTGTCCTATACAATGCCTTTGAGAATTTATTACTAAGTACATATAAGGAAATCTCAAAAACATTTACGATTCCATCTCATCCTTGCAGCACGTCTAATTTGGGTCAAATTATGGCATACAGATACAATACCTTCCGTGGAAGATTGGTACAACAAAGTACAACAACTCTTTATTTTAGACAACAGTTCTCACCAATCAAGGTTTCTCCCAGTGGAATCATACTTAGAGATCTGGCAGCCTTGGATATCACATCTGAAGGAAAAGATTGAAGTTGTTTTTTGTCCAATTGATTACTAATGAAAAATGGTTTATCTTTAACATTAACAATAGAATTATCAAGGAATTAGTCTACAATTTTCTTTTTTCCCAGTATTAGATAGTCTGACTGAACATAAAAACTGAACAATGGGTTCAGAGGATAATAATCAGCTAGAAATGTTACAATATTTATTAAATAAATGATGTCTTTGGAAGGAGAAGTCGACCTTTAAATAGTTAGATATTAGAATGAACTTATTCAATGAATGCATCAATTTTATTTAGATGTAAATTAGATTATGTAACTAATTATATGCTTTTTGTTGATGCTGTTATTTATGTTTATTAATCAATAATAAAAATGAATGTGCAGGAAAAAAAATGAGTTGAAGGATACAGCCGAGCTGGCCTGCTGCTGTTAAGTCGTGCCTTGCTCGGGGAATTCCTTGCAAGTCCCCAAATTTTGCAAGAAGCTGGACTGCAGCCAGAGATTTTGCTGGCATGTGGAGCAATACCAGCCTCCCAGAACTGCTGCAGTGGCATGAAGCTGGGCTTCCTCTATAAGGGGCTGACCAGTTGGGAAGGGGGCCTTCCCGCACAACACATCTGCAAGATCACCTGATCATGTCGAAATCTGTTTGTGCAACTTGTTGGACAGCCAAATTATGGCAACCCCATGGGGTTTGCAAAGCAAGAGACAAATAGAGTTGGTTCACCATTACCTGCCTCTGCATACCTAGCCTGGACTTCCTTGGCGGTCTCCCATCCAAGTACTAACTGCAGCTGACCCTGCTAGGCTTACAAGATAGGGCTAGTCTGGGCAACAACAATACAACCACCTTTATTAGGCATATTAAAATAGGCTCCAGAGCATTACAGACATTTCTGAAGTACAAATCAAAAGTACATTCAAAACTCAGACAGATAAACTGTATCTAGCATTGGATGTGACTTAGAAAGTTCTGTCACTTGTAAAAGAAATTTTGCTACTTTTTCCAAGAGCACGGCCTCTGTGTTATTTAACAAAAGCTCCACAACAGAGTTGTCAGAGTCTCTTTCAGACTTGTCTAAGACCCGCCCAGGAGAGAAATTCCTAATACCCACATATCTCGGACAGTCAAGTATAATGTGAGCAAGAGTCTCCACTTGGTTTTTACAGTGTGGACAGACCCGATCCTGGAGAGGGATAGATAGGTAGCGACCCTTTGTAATGGCCGATGGAAAAGTATTGCATCTGGCCCTTGTACTGTGTTTCCCCGAATATAAGACAGTGTCTTATATTAATTTTTTCTCCCAAAGATGCGCTATGTCTTATTTTCAGGGGATGTCTTATTTTTCTGTGTTCTGTTCGTCGGGCATGCTTCCAAACAAAAACTTTGCTATGTCTTACTTTCGGGGGATGCCTTATGTTTCGCACTTCAGCAAAACCTCTACTATGTCTTATTTTTAGGGGATGTCTTATATTCGGGGAAACAGGGTAATAATCCATCTCTGTTGGGGTTCAGTTAATAGTTCAAGGTATTTGGCTATGTGCCCCTGTTCTGGTACTATTCTGACAGAAAGGGGTGAGCATGATTTATTTGCTTGGCCCAACAAGATATGGTATTCCTGTTCTAGAAGTCTGCTTTTTAAGGATAGTCTGGGCCTTCCAGGTCAGGGCAAGGCCAGGTAAGCTGGGGAGGGACTCAAACCCTGGTCTCCAAAGAGCTTGGGGCAGCTTAGAAAATCTTTGGTACACCTTCTCTCTCACACACACACACGCATCACAATGTAAAGAAGAGTCAGCACAAATAAGTTGCAGCTGTATAGACATGATTTATTTATTTATTGAAAACAGAAAAAGCTTCCAACCTCGAATTAAAACAGATTCTTCTAAAATACTGCCTTGACTGGTAGAAGAAGGCTTTCCCTCTTGCCGACAACCCGATACATCATTCACAAAAATGGCAAGCTCTGTCTTTGGATGCGTGCTGCCACATTTTAAAAAGGAATGAAACCATTCTAGTCAATAATAAAACACGACCCGCACAGGCTAAGTGTCCTGAATTCTAAAAAGCATAAAATTTCTTCCCCATTCCCTTGATCTTAAAAACAAGGTGGTTAC